>NW_027271423.1:600000-868608 GCF_040938485.1 Diadema antillarum
TTCAATATTTGTACAGTATTTTTTTCTTCGACGTGTCTTTTAATGGGTACTGAGTACATGGTTAAAAGTCACAGGGCGTGGCTCCCCTTCCTCACCACGGCAAAAATTATATCTAATATTTTATATCGGTCTTTTGAGCCATTTTTCCTGTTCGTATGGAGGGGTCAAATACTTCGACACTTTGACTTCCATGATCAACTTGTATTGGTTTTATTGTGGCTAAGGATCATGTAAGGCACAATGGCGTTGGTTGAGTTAAAAAAAATAACAAATAAAGAAAAAATAATAATTTAACACATTAGCCATGAAAAGAATGTATGTTTGTCACTACCTTCCAGGAACCATTAAAAAGCTACCATACAGGAAGATTTTATTTGCCCTGTTGGATTTATTGACGAGCATCGCCTTTGACTCGTAAAAAAGTTACGTAATCTTTGATTGAAAATGGTTGCCTTCAATTGCCAAGTCCACCATTACTGGGAATGGGAATGTCAAAGCACATTCCCATCCGGAGCTCTTTGGTTGACAGTTTTCCTTTTTCTTACAACTTATTGTTATTGAGCAAGAACATCTAAAGTCAACCAATTGTCAACTAAGCTTCCATACATTTTTCCTTTTTCGATATTTAACCGTAGAACTCAATTGTACCTTGTAACATCACTACAAATATATGTGTTGTTAATTACGTGTCTTGTGCGTAAACCAATGTCAGGGCGAGGTTTCCCCTCCACGCCTCCGCTATCTGTCCTCCTTGTTGATCCACTGTAACTCCCAACGCTGTGTGTAATGAATGATAGAACCATGGTTTGTTTCAACCATTTTTATTTCCTATTATATACATTCATATGTACATATATATATATATGTTTTTTGTTTTTTTTTTGATGGCGGTTATCAAAAAAGTTTAACGGGAAAAAAAGAAAACCTTTTTCGGTCATCATTTTAGGGATACACGGTTCAATTTTGCAAGGTTATGCTCATCCACCACCTGGTCATTCTCCACAGTATGGTGACAGTTTATAGTACCTCATTTTTTCACGTATAGATTGAAGCCAGACATTTCTACCCACATATTTCACTTCATAGTTTCAAAATGTTTTTGAACCCATAACTTTAAATTTTTAAAGAAAGTCACTAATCTCTTTTAATTTATAACTGGTAGATGGTTCTTTTAAACCTCCCACACTTTTTGGTATTGAACTCCGATTTTTTATTATTATTATTATTATTTTTAGTACAGCACATCCCTCACTGCTTTGGCAGATATTTATCCTCCTGTGAACTGTCCGGAAAAAAAAATCCCTTTGTTCTACGAATCACCTGTTGAAACTCCGAACCCATTGATAAGACGTCCGTATTATACATGTACAGTAAGCAGTTTCCATGAATGTATAATCGTTCACATGTTGTGTGTCGACACGAGGCGTGGCTGCTTTTTCGCGCCACGGCCGACTGATCTCCAATGGTAATTAAGCCACTGCAAGTAGCACCTGCGTTTGACGCATGTTAAACGGGTTGCTATTAACACCCTGATTTCCATTCAGTATTTGTACTGTTTTTTTTTTCTCTGATACGTGTGTTAATGGGTGCATGGTTAAAAGTCCCACATTCAATAGCCAATACAGATGTTGCAAGAAACAGTACCTTTACTGTTTACTCCCCTTTACTCCCCTCCCCCCCCCCCCCCCTGTATACGGGAAAGTCTCCCTGAACTTTAAATGGGCAAGTGTCACGGTCCTTGAATTCTCTGTCTGTACGTGTTTTAAAACACAACACCTTTATACTGAGTGGTCCGGCTATCCCCTGGTGATCTGTTGTAATTGCGTACTAGTAATTATTGTAAGTGTGACCAAGATGGGTCTAATTGTACCAAATTTTGTATTGTATATTGAAACCCCACACACATTTGCACTTTGCACACACACCTGCACAGTAGTATGCACTTGCAAAATGCACATTAGCACCTATGCAGTTGTTGTCTCTCAAATCTCCGGTAATTTACATCTCTGTATTACGGAATGGCGTCGTCACATGTGAATACCCCCGATATTCCTGCTGACATTATGCCTATGCGCGACAGTAAATATTACACACCCCTTGAATTCAATGATATTGTATCGTATAGTTCAGATAATATTTCAATTCTTCATATAAACTCTAGGAGTTTGAATAAAAATTTTGAATATTTGGAAAACCTTTTGCACTCTTTAAACAATTTTGAATTTTCTGTTATTGGAATAAGTGAAACTTGGTTACATCAAAACTCCCCAGATATCTTTAATTTACCCAATCATAAATTAGTTAGGGCTGATCGTCAAGGAAAAAGGGGTGGCGGTGTTGCGTTTTATATTGCGCAAAATTTACAGTTCAAAATCCGTTCTGAAATCACGTTAAGATATGCAGAAACGTTATTTATTGAAATTGAGAACCCAATCTCTAAAAACGTTATTATAGGTTTAATTTATCGACCTCCTGATCTGAATTGTGAATTATTTTGTGATGAATTGGATTTATATCTCCATAAGATAGGTAATGAAAGCAAACATGTTTTTATTTTTGGTGATTTCAACATTAACTTTTCCCCTACATCCGATAACAATAATTCCCTTAATTTTATGCATTTAATGTATTCATACGGTTTTATGTCGATTATCAATAAACCCACCAGGATAAATCCACACTCGTCAACTCAGATTGATAATATATTTTCGAATGTGTATAATAATACAATTATGGGGGGTATATTATGTTCTGAAGTTTCTGATCATTTACCAATATTTTCAATTTGTGAATGTAAAGTGGGTCGTAATAAATTACATGATAAAATATGGTACTATAAAGAGTCAAAACGTAATGTGGAATTATTGAAACAGAATTTATGTTAGAGGAATGGACAGATATTTATAGTATTAACAATGTTAATTTGGTATATAAATGTTTTAATGATAAATTGTTGTATTATTATGAAAATAATATTCCTTTATGCAGAATAAAAAGTAACCGAAATAAACCAAGAAATCCTTGGATTACAAAAGGTATTTTGAAATCCATAAACACTCGTAATTTTTTGTATAAGTTACATATTCGTAACCCAACTGAATCTAATTTGAATATGTATAAAGTTTATCGAAATAAATTGACAAAATTGATTCGTTTATCCCGCAGATTATATTTTTCTGATACAATGAAAAAGGTTTCTTCGAATATTAATGCAACATGGAAAATTATTAAAGAGGTCCTAGGTAAAAAGCCTGATTCTCCGCCAACGGATGATATCACATTAAACGGTATTAAAATAAATGATCCTAATATGTATGCTAATTCATTTAACTCATTTTTCGTTAATATCGGTCCGGAACTTGCTACTAAAATTAGCAATACTTCTGCTCATTTTACAGATTATCTTTTTGACCAAAATCAAGAGTCTATTTATTTTTACCCAACAAGTCCCAGTGAAATCATTAGTATCACTAAATCTTTAAATAGCTCTAAATCTTGTGGTTCTGATAAAATAAGTATGATGTTATTGAAAGAAATAGTTTATCCACTCGCAGAACCGTTAAGTTATATATTTAATCTTTCTTTATCACAAGGTATTTTCCCTGACCTGCTGAAAATAGCGAAAGTTAATCCTGTACGTAAAAAAGATGATCCTTATGAAATTAGCAATTATCGTCCTATTTCTTTATTGCCTAGTATATCCAAAATCTTAGAAAAAATTGTTTATAATAGACTTCTTAAATTTATTAATAAGTATGATTTACTTATTCCCAATCAATATGGTTTCAGAAAAAATTATTCAACTGATTTAGCACTAATACAAATTTATGACAAAATTACGAGTGCTTTTGCAAACAAAGAACATGTTGCAGGTATATTTTGCGATTTGAGTAAAGCATTCGATACTCTTGATCATTCTATTTTACTCACCAAACTTAGTCATTACGGTATTCGAGGACAAGCACTTTTATGGCTTAAAGATTATCTAACTAATAGAAGACAATATGTTAGTTTTAATGGTTGTGAATCTGACCCCCTTTTAATTAAATGTGGTGTTCCTCAAGGCTCAATTCTAGGCCCATTATTATTCCTTCTTTATGTTAATGATATCATAAATACATCCTCTCTTCTCTCTTTTGTTCTATTTGCTGATGATACGAATATATTTTATTCTCATAAAGATCTTAAGATTTTAAATGACACTTTAAATATTGAAATTAGTAAAGTATCAAATTGGTTTAAGTCTAACAAACTTTCTTTGAATATAAAAAAGACTCATTTTATTCATTTCAAACTTCATTCTCATAATGAAGATACGTTGATACATATTAACATTGATGATATCCCATTAGAAAAGAAAATGAATTCAAAATTTCTAGGAGTATATATAGATGAAAGTTTGACTTGGAATGAGCATTTACATTATGTTACAATGTGTATTTCTAGAAATATAGGGATAATTTCCAAGCTGAAGTTCTTTCTTCCTCGTTCAACTTTATTTCTATTATATAATTCCTTAATTCTCCCATATATAAGTTATTGCAATGTTGTATGGGGTACTTGCGGCTCTACCAAAATAAATTCTATATTTAAATTACAAAAGAAAGTTATACGTATTTGTACAGGATCGCATTTTCTGGCTCATACTGATTCTTTATTTCATGAGCTTAAAACATTGAAGGTTTTTGATTTGAATATTATTCAAGTAGCAGTAATTATGTTCAAATATATACATCATCAACTTCCATCATCGTTTGATAACATGTTTAGGTTCAATACTTCTGTCCATTCGTACCCTACTCGTATATGTAGAAATTTCCACCTTTTGAATCCCAAATTATTAGTGACACACAAATCTATAAGACATTCGGGTCCGGATATTTGGAATAATCTCCCGGATAATATAAAGTCTTGTTCAAGTATTTATTCTTTGAAAGCTTCACTTAAACGATATTTGATACAATTATATTCTCCAAACCAATTGAGCTAACAAATATTTATAGTATAGATTGTCATCTTATTGTCAATCTCAATTTTCTTCCTACAACTGCATCTTGCACTCTCACCTGCAACTGCACTGCACTCACCTGATCACCTTCCTCCAAGAGAGTTATGTCGTTGGATAGTCATTTTATGAGGCCTCCATCCATTTCAAGCTTAATCGCTTATGATGGTGGTCTCCTGCATTCAATTATCTCTGTTGTTTACTGAAAAATACTGTATATTTTATTTTATGTTTCTGTGTATCTACGTTGCTCAATGCAATCACCTATGTGAATCTATTTATGTACTGTTATCGATTTATTTCACTGCACTTGTTATTCTTTGTCTTTGTACTTTTTGAAGTTTGCATTCAAATTGCATCTGATTGAATGCAGAAATAAAAGCAAACAAACAAACAAACAAACCAATAACGCAATGTATAGTAAATTATATGTAACAATGTTTTCACACACCGCGAATTATGTGAATCTGGTAGAAAAGCTCTTTCTTCTTTCTTGAAAGGAAACAAATCATTAAAAATGTAAATTTTGTTTTTATTTCTTATGACGCAAATCAGAAGTTTAAAAGAAACTGCATATGAATACAAGAAAATAGTGATTCTATAGCATGACAAATAGAGATCAGACAATTTGGTTCACGATCATGGTTTCAAAGTCTGTGTAATGAGTGTCGGCATTATAACGGCGCTGAAATCGAATTAGCACAATTTTCGAATTTCATTGAATTAACGGTAAATTGGGTATTTGGCAGTAACGACGCAAAGTAGAGAAACATCGGAGAAAGAAATCCGTTACTGGGTGAATCGTACATGACATTGAAATCGGGCTTGAACCTGTTCCCAATGGTATAAAACCGTTAAATTTTCGTGCAAGGTGCACTAGATAATTGGTTATCAAGAAAGAGAACGCTATGAATTCAAGTGAATGACAAATGAACAATTGTACATTACATTGAAAACGGGCTTGAACCCATTCCCAACGTGCAAAACCGTTAAAATTTCGGGCAAGGTATACGAAAAAATTGATTATCAAAAAAGGGAACGTTATGAATTCGTGAATGACAAATGACCAATTTTAGATGCTTGATAGTCTAATTACTTGCAGTTTGCTACAAGTACCAAAGAATTTTAAAGTAATAGGGCGAATGAAATGCCCTTTTTCTTCTCTATCTTTAATTGCGTGTCCTATGGTTTCTTATCTTTGCGTCATTACTTAAAATGACGCAATGTGTAGTGAATTATATGTAACGACATATGTAACAAAGCGCGAATTTTGTGAATTTATTACAAAGCTCTTTGTTGAAAGGAAACAAGTCTTGAATTTCGTTTTCATTTCTTATGACGCAATTCACAAGTTTAAATGAAACTGCGTAAATACAAGAAAATAGTGATTCTATAGCATGACTTTACAAATTAAGGTCAAAGTAGACAATTTGGTTCACAATCATGTTTTAAAACGAAATGAGTCCGTGTAATGACTCTCGGTGTTATAACGGAAGATGAAATCGAATTAGCCCATAATGAAAGTTTCACGGAATTTCCAGTAAATTGGGTATTTGGTAGTAACGACGCAAAGTAGAGAAACATCGGACAAGTATATTCGATCTGGTATGCAAGGAGAGAAAATTCCTGGTATTTGTTCTGTCGATTTCGTCGATTTTGTTACTCGTTACAAATCTGTGCAAGGTTCGACAAAATTACAAAAATCCGTTATTGAGTAAATCGTACATTACTTTGAAAACGGGTTTGAAACCGTTTTCAATGTAAAACCGTCAAATTTTCGTGCAAGTAAACGAAATAATTATTTTTCAAATAAGAGTGTGTTATGAATTGTAGTTTGCCACAAGAACCAAAGTATTTGAAAGTAATAGAACGTGATAGTAATAGAAAGAAGAAAGTAATAGTAATAGAAAGGCCTTTTTTTCTTCTCTATCCTTTAATTGCGTATCGTAGGGTGTCTTCTCTTTGCGTCATTACTACCAATGACATAAAATAGAGTAAATTATTTTTAGCAATGTTTTCATTCACCACGAATTTCATCTGGTAGAGAGCTCTTCCCTCTTTGTTGAAAGGAAACAAATCATTGAATTGGGAATTTCGTTTTCATTTCTTATGACGCAATTCACAAGTTTAAAAGAAACTGCGTGAATACAAGAAAATAGTGATTCTATAGCATAACTTTACAAATTAAGATCAAAGTAGATAATTTGGTTCACAATCATGTTTTAAAACGAAATGAGTCTGTGTAATGACTCTCGGTGTTATAACGGTGATGAAATCGAATTAGCTCATAATGAAAGTTTCACTTAATTTCAAGTAAATTTGGTATTTGGTAGCAAACGACGCAAAGTAGAGAAACATCGGGCAAGTATATTCCATGTGTTATACAAGGAGAGAAAATTCCTTGTATTTGTTCTGTTGATTTCGTCGATTTTGTTACTCGCTAGAAATCTGTGCAAGGTTAGACAAAATCCGTTATTGGGTAAATCGTACATTACATTGAAAACGGGTTCGAAACCGTTCCCAACGTAAAACCGTCAAATTTTCGTGCAAGGTAAGAGAAATAATCAATTTTCAAGAAAGAGTGTGTTAGGAATTCAGGTGAATGATAGATGACCAATATAAGATGCTTGATAGTCTATTGTAGTTTGCCACAAGTACCAAAGTATTTGAAAGTAATAGAACGAATGAAAGGCCTTTTTTTCTTCTCTATCCTTTTAATTGCGTGTCGTAGGGTTTCTTATCTTTGCGTCATTACTACCAATGACATAAAATATAGCAAATTATATGTAGCAATGTTTTCATTCACCGCGAATTTTGTAAATCTGGAAGAGAGCTCTTCCCTCTTTGTTGAAAGGAAACAAATCATTGAATTGGGAATTTCGTTTTCCTTTCTTATGACGCAATTCACAAGTTTAAAAGAAACTGCGTGAATACAAGAAAATGCTATAGCATGACTTTACAAATTAAGATCAAAGTAGACAATTTGGTTCACAATCATGTTTTAAAACGAAATGAGTCTGTGTAATGACTCTCGGTGTTATAACGGTGATGAAATCGAATTAGCCCATAATGAAAGTTTCACGGAATTTCCAGTAAATTGGGTATTTGATAGTAACGACGCAAAGTAGAGAAACATCGGGCAAGTATATTCGATCTGGCATGCAAGGAGAGAAAATTCCTGGTATTTGTTCTGTCGATTTCGTCGATTTTGTTACTCGTTACAAATCTGTGCAAGGTTCGTCAAATGCCTTCCGAAGATCTATGAATTCAACTCCAGAAATTTGATTATCTATATTCAAAGACCACTGATTCACAAGTTTTGCAAGAGCAGTTGATGTGGAATGAAATGGTCTGAAACCAGATTGATTAGGGTGTAGTAAATCATTCGCATTCATGAATTCGCTCAGTTGTTGATGTACGGTCCTTTCGATAATTTTACTCACTGTTGGTAAGATTGAAATGGGGCGATAGTTATTCAACGAAAAAATATCTCCTGCTTTAAATATTGGTACTACAAGAGCCTTTTTCCATTCATGTGGAACAACTCCCGTAGACAGGGATTTGTTAATAATATCGCAAAGAGATTCTGCAATAACATTCTTTGTCATCTTTAAAAGTTTGTAGCCGATGTGACCTTCTCCGGTTGCTTTATCTATGCCAAGAAGCTCGAACTGTCTAAATACAAAATCTCTCGTTATCATACTTAATTTAAATTGAGAATGAGAAGGAACAAAGCCTTTGTCCTCATCTAATATCATTTGAGAAGTATTTCTCTGCAGATCTTTTGTAATTTTAGTAGCATTAGATATGAAAAAATTGTTGAATGCTTCAGCAATACTTGCGTTGTCCGATACTTCTGCATCATCAACCTTTATGGTATTGGGAGAAATGGGTGATGATTTAGGCGTAAATTCCCTCAAGCTCTTCCACATTTTTTTACTGCTGTTACGATTTTGTAAAATTTGGTCAGTGTTATACTGTTTTTTTCTTATTCTCATGAGATGAGTAACTTTGTTTTTTAGATATTTATAGGTATTCCAAAGATCATTGCTGTTGTTAGTTTTAGGAGCTTTGAGAACTTTATCACGTTCCGTCATGAGCTTAACAACCTCATCAGATATCCATGGACATGCATGTTTTCTTATCCGCTTTTTGCGCAAAGGTATATGCTTGTTGACAACATTATTGAAAAGAGTCAACCACATATCCCACGTATCATCAACGTCGTCTATATCTTTTATGACCTGCCACGGAGCACTTCTCAAATCACTATAAAATTCCTCCTCATTAAGATTTATTAATGAGCGAAATTACGCACATTCAGATTTTTGATGGATCTTTGCACTGAAGTCCCGAATAGCATATACCAAATAATGATCACTAATGCTAGTCTCAAATATTCCCCATTCACTGTAAAGTTCTTTGATACAAATATCAAATCAATTAAAGTAAAAGCAGTAAAAGTAGAAGCAGTATTTGTAACTGACTTGGTCCGTACATATTTGTATAAAACATAACTTTTTCGGCATTCACATCATGTTGGCGTGGCATATAATTACAATTGAAATCACCTAATGTAATACTGTACAACTCATATGTTCCGAGAGAGCAGAGTCCAAAGTCCTCTCTAATTCGTCAAAGAAATCAGCGTGAGAATTCGGAGGTCTGTAAAATTCCCCTACAAGGATGGAAGGCTTATTTGGATAATTCAATTCAAACCAAAGGCATTCTAAAATAGATGAATTCAAATCGTCTCTTATTTTATAGTTGAATCTTTTGGAAATATATACAGCCACACCGCCACCATGTCTTGTACGGTCTCTATCTAACAAACCAGTTAAAGCAAGTTGAGACCAGTTGAAACCAGATGAAACCAGTTAAAACCAGTTGAAACTAGTACAACCAGTTGAGACCAGGTAAAACCATTTGAAACCAGAAAAAAAAACAGTTAAGACCAGTCGAGAACAGTTGAGGCCAGTTGAAACCAGTTGAGACCAGTTAAAACCAGTTGACACCAGTTGAACCCAATTAAAACCAGTTGAGTCCAGATGAAACCAATTGAAACCAGTTGAGACCCTTTCAAATTAGTTAAAACCAGATGAAACCAGTAAAAACCAGTTGAAACTAGTACAATCAGTTGAGATCAGTTAAAACCATTTGCAACCCGGAAAAAAAGCAGTTAAGACCAGTTGAGACCAGTTCAAACCAGTTAAAACCAGCTGAGACCAGTTGAACCCAGTTCAAATCAGTTGAGGCCAGCTGAGACCAGTTGAAACCAGTTCAAACCAGTTGAGGCCAGCTGAAACCAGTCCAAATCAGTTGAGACCAGTTAAAAAAAGTTGAGACCAGTTTAAACGAGTTGATATCAGATGAAGCCAGTTCAAACTAGTTGAGACCAGTTCAAACCAGTTGAAATCAGTTGAACCCAATTAAAATCTGTTGAGACCAGATCAAACCCGTTCAAACCGGATGAACCCAATTAAAATCAGTTGAGACCAGTTCAAACCAGTTAAAACAAGTTGAGACCAGTTGAAACCAGATGAAACCAGTTAAAACCAGTTGAGAGCAGTTCAAACCACTTGAAACCAGTTCAAACCAGTTTAAACCAGTTAAAACAAGATGAGACCAGTTGAAACCAGATGAAACCAGATGAAACCAGTTAAAACCAGTTGAGAGCAGTTCAAACCAGTTGAAACCAGATGAAACCAGTTCAAACCAGTTTAAACCAGTTAAAAAAAGTTGAGACCAGTTCAAACCAGTTGAAATCAGATGAAACCAATTGAAACTAGTTGAGACCAGTTCAAACCAGTTGAAATCAGTTGAACCCAGTTAAAACCAGTTGAGACCAGTTCAAACCAGTTAAAGCAAGTTGAGACCAGTTGAAACCAGATGAAACCAATTAAAAGTAGTTGAGATCAGATGAAAGCAGTTAAAACCAGTTGAGACCATTTCAAATTAGTTGAAACCAGATGAAACCAGTTAAAACCAGTTGAAACTAGTACAACCAGTTGAGACCAGTCAAAACCATTTGAAACCAGAAAAAAACAGTTAAGACCAATCGAGAACAGTTAAGGCCAGTTGAAACCAATTGAGACCAGTTAAAACCAGTTGACACCAGTTGAACCCAATTAAAACCAGTTGAGTCCAGATGAAACCAGTTGAAACCAGTTGAGACCATTTCAAATTAGTTGAAACCAGATGAAACCAGTTAAAACCAGAAAAAAAAAGTTAAGACCAGTCGAGAACAGTTGAGGCCAGTTGAAACCAGTTGACACCAGTTAAAACCAGTTGACACCAGTTGAACCCAATTAAAACCAGTTGAAACCAGATGAAACCAATTAAAAGTAGTTGAGATCAGATGAAAGCAGTTAAAACCAGTTGAGACCATTTCAAATTAGTTGAAACCAGATGAAACCAGTTAAAACCAGTTGAAACTAGTACAACCAGTTGAGACCAGTCAAAACCATTTGAAACCAGAAAAAAACAGTTAAGACCAATCGAGAACAGTTAAGGCCAGTTGAAACCAATTGAGACCAGTTAAAACCAGTTGACACCAGTTGAACCCAGTTAAAACCAGTTGAGTCCAGATGAAACCAGTTAAAACCAGTTGAAACTAGTACAACCAGTTGAGACCAGGTAAAACCATTTGAAACCAGAAAAAAAAGTTAAGACCAGTCGAGAACAGTTGAGGCCAGTTGAAACCAGTTGACACCAGTTAAAACCAGTTGACACCAGTTGAACCCAATTAAAACCAGTTGAGCCCAGATGAAACCAATTGAAACCAGTTGAGACCCTTTCAAATTAGTTAAAACCAGATGAAACCAGTAAAAACCAGTTGAAACTAGTACAATCAGTTGAGATCAGTTAAAACCATTTGCAACCCGGAAAAAAAGCAGTTAAGACCAGTTGAGACCAGTTCAAACCAGTTAAAACCAGCTGAGACCAGTTGAACCCAGTTCAAATCAGTTGAGGCCAGCTGAGACCAGTTGAAACCAGTTCAAACCAGTTGAGGCCAGCTGAAACCAGTCCAAATCAGTTGAGACCAGTTAAAAAAAGTTGAGACCAGTTTAAACGAGTTGATATCAGATGAAGCCAGTTCAAACTAGTTGAGACCAGTTCAAACCAGTTGAAATCAGTTGAACCCAATTAAAATCTGTTGAGACCAGATCAAACCCGTTCAAACCGGATGAACCCAATTAAAATCAGTTGAGACCAGTTCAAACCAGTTAAAACAAGTTGAGACCAGTTGAAACCAGATGAAACCAGTTAAAACCAGTTGAGAGCAGTTCAAACCACTTGAAACCAGTTCAAACCAGTTTAAACCAGTTAAAACAAGATGAGACCAGTTGAAACCAGATGAAACCAGTTAAAACCAGTTGAGAGCAGTTCAAACCAGTTGAAACCAGATGAAACCAGTTCAAACCAGTTTAAACCAGTTAAAAAAAGTTGAGACCAGTTCAAACCAGTTGAAATCAGATGAAACCAATTGAAACTAGTTGAGACCAGTTCAAACCAGTTGAGATCAGTTGAACCCAGTTAAAACCAGTTGAGACCAGTTCAAACCAGTTAAAGCAAGTTGAGACCAGTTGAAACCAGATGAAACCAATTAAAAGTAGTTGAGATCAGATGAAAGCAGTTAAAACCAGTTGAGACCATTTCAAATTAGTTGAAACCAGATGAAACCAGTTAAAACCAGTTGAAACTAGTACAACCAGTTGAGACCAGTCAAAACCATTTGAAACCAGAAAAAAACAGTTAAGACCAATCGAGAACAGTTAAGGCCAGTTGAAACCAATTGAGACCAGTTAAAACCAGTTGACACCAGTTGAACCCAATAAAAAAACCAGTTGAGTCCAGATGAAACCAGTTGAAACCAGTTGAGACCATTTCAAATTAGTTGAAACCAGATGAAACCAGTTAAAACCAGTTGAAACTAGTACAACCAGTTGAGACCAGGTAAAACCATTTGAAACCAGAAAAAAAACAGTTAAGACCAGTTGAGAACAGTTGAGGCCAGTTGAAACCAGTTGAGACCAGTTAAAACCAGTTGACACCAGTTGAACCCAATTAAAACCAGTTGAGTCCAGATGAAACCAATTGAAACCAGTTGAGACCCTTTCAAATTAGTTAAAACCAGATGAAATCAGTAAAAACCAGTTGAAACTAGTACAATCATTTGAGATCAGTTAAAACCATTTGTAACCCGGAAAAAAAGCAGTTAAGACCAGTTGAGACCAGTTCAAACCAGTTAAAACCAGCTGAGACCAGTTGAACCCAGTTCAAATCAGTTGAGGCCAGCTGAGACCAGTTGAAACCAGTTCAAACCAGTTGAGGCCAGCTGAAACCAGTCCAAATCAGTTGAGACCAGTTAAAAAAAGTTGAGACCAGTTTAAACGAGTTGATATCAGATGAAACCAGTTCAAACTAGTTGAGACCAGTTCAAACCAGTTGAAATCAGTTGAACCCAGTTAAAACCTGTTGAGACCAGATCAAACCCGTTCAAACCGGATGAACCCAATTAAAATCAGTTGAGACCAGTTCAAACCAGTTAAAACAAGTTGAGACCAGTTGAAACCAGATGAAACCAGTTAAAACCAGTTGAGAGCAGTTCAAACCACTTGAAACCAGTTCAAACCAGTTTAAACCAGTTAAAACAAGTTGAGACCAGTTGAAACCAGATGAAACCAGTTAAAACCAGTTGAGAGCAGTTCAAACCAGTTGAAACCAGATGAAACCAGTTCAAACCAGTTTAAACCAGTTAAAAAAAGTTGAGACCAGTTCAAACCAGTTGAAATCAGATGAAACCAATTGAAACTAGTTGAGACCAGTTCAAACCAGTTGAAATCAGTTGAACCCAGTTAAAACCAGTTGAGACCAGTTCAAACCAGTTAAAGCAAGTTGAGACCAGTTGAAACCAGATGAAACCAATTAAAAGTAGTTGAGATCAGATGAAAGCAGTTAAAACCAGTTGAGACCATTTGAAATTAGTTGAAACCAGATGAAACCAGTTAAAACCAGTTGAAACTAGTACAACCAGTTGAGACCAGTCAAAACCATTTGAAACCAGAAAAAAACAGTTAAGACCAATCGAGAACAGTTAAGGCCAGTTGAAACCAATTGAGACCAGTTAAAACCAGTTGACACCAGTTGAACCCAATTAAAACCAGTTGAGTCCAGATGAAACCAGTTGAAACCAGTTGAGACCATTTCAAATTAGTTGAAACCAGATGAAACCAGTTAAAACCAGTTGAAACTAGTACAACCAGTTGAGACCAGTTAAAACCATTTGAAACCAGAAAAAAAAACAGATAAGACCAGTCGAGAACAGTCGAGACCAGTTAAAACCAGTTGACACCAGTTGAACCCAATTAAAACCAGTTGAGTCCAGATGAAACCAGTTGAAACCAGTTGAGACCAGTTAAAACCAGTTGACACCAGTTAGAAATAGTGATTCTATAGCATGACTTTACAAATTAAGATCAAAGTAGAAAATTGAGTTCACGATCATGTTTTCAAACGAAATTACTCTGTGTAATGACTATCAGTATTATAACGCTGATGAAATTGAATTAGCCCATGAAAGTTTCACTAAATTTCCAGTAAATTGGGTATTTGGTAGTAACGACGCTAAGAGAAACATTTTGCTAGTATATTCGATGTGGTTATACAAGGATAGAAAATTCCTTGTATATGTTCTGTAGATTTCGTCGATTTTGTTACTCGCTAGAAATCTGTGCAAGGTTAGACAAAATGACAAAAATCCCCTATTGGGTAAATCGTATATTACATTGAAATCGGGTTTGAAACAGTTTCCAAAGTAAAACCGTCAAATTTACGTGCAAGGTAAACGAAATAATTCATTTTCAAGAAAGAGTGTGTTATGAATTCAAGTGAATGATACATGACCAATATAAGATGCTTGATAGTCGATTGCAGTTTGCCACAAGTACCAAACTATTTGAAAGTAATAGAAGAAATGAAAGGCCTTTTTTCTTCTCTATCCTAATTGCGTGTCCTATGGTTTCTTATCTTTGCGTCATTACTACCAATGACGCAGAATATAGTAAATTATATGAAGCAATGTTTTCACACACCGCAATTTTGTTAATCTGGTAGAGAGCTCTTTCTTCTTTGTTGAAAGGAAACAAATCATTAAAAATGTGAATTTAGTTTTCATTTCTGATGACACAAATCACACAAGTTTAAAAGAAACTGCATAATACAAGAACATAGTGATTCTACAGCATGACTTTACAAATTAGGATCGCACAATTTGGTTCACGATTGTGGTTTCAAAGTCTGTGTAATGAGTCTCGGCATTATAACGGTGCTGAAATCGAACTAGCAGAATTTTGGAAGTTTCATTGAATTTACGGTAAATTGGTTATTTGGCGGTAACGACGCAAAGTAGAGTAACATCGGAGAAAGAAATCAGTTACTGGGTGAATCGTACATGACACGTTCCCAGTGGTATAAAACCGTTAAATTTTGGTGCAAGATGTACTAAATGATTGGTTATCAAGAAAGAGAACGCTATGAATTACAATGTACATTTCATTGAAAACGGGTTCGAAACCGTTTCCAACGTAAAACCGTCAAATTTTCGTGCAAGGTAAAAGAAATAATCAATTTTCAAGAAAGAGTGTGACAAGTGAACAATTGCACATTACATTGAAAACGGGCTTGAACCCATTCCCAACGTGTAAAACCGTTAAAAATCTCGTGCAAGGTATACGAAATGATTGATTATCAAGAAACAGAACACTATGAACTCGTGAATGACAAATTACCAATTTTAGATGCTTGATAGTCTAATTACTTGCAGATTGCCACAAGTTTCAAAGAATTTGAAAGTAATAGAGAGAATGAAATGCCCTTTTTCTTCTCTATCTGTAATTGCTTGTCCTATGGTTTCTTATTTTTGCGTCATTACTACCAATGACGCAATGTATAGTAAATTATATGTAACAACATATGTAACACAGCGCGAATTTTGTGAATTAGGTACAAAGCTCTTTCTTCTTTGTTGAAAGGAAACAAATCATTGAATTGGGAATTTCTTTCTTCTTTGTTGAAAGGAAACAAATCATTGAATTGGGAATTTCGTTTTCATTTCTTATGAGGCAAGTCACAAATTTAAAAGAAACTATGTGAATACAAGAAAATACTGATTCCATAGCATGACTTTACAAATGAAGAGCAAAGTAGACAATTTGGTTCACAATCATGTTTTAAAACGAAATGAGTCTGTGTAATGACTCTCGGTGTTATAACGGTGATGAAATCGAATTAGCCCATAATGAAAGTTTCACGGAATTTCCAGTAAATTGGGTATTTGGTAGTAACGACGCAAAGTAGAGGAACATCGGGCAAGTATATTCGATCTGGTATGCAAGGAGAGAAAATTCCTTGTATTTGTTCTGTCAATTTCGTCGATTTTGTTACTCGTTACAAATCTGTGCAAGGTTCGACAAAATGACAAGAATCCGTTATTGGGTAAATCGTATATTACTTTGAAAACTGGTTTGAAACCGTTTTCAACGTAAAACCGTCAAATTTTCGTGCAAGGTAAACGAAATAATTATTTTTCAAATAAGAGTGTGTTATGAATTGAAATGAATGATAAATGGCCAATATAAGATGCTTGATAGTCTATTGCAGTTTGCCACAAGTACCAAAGTATTTGAAAGTAATAGAACGAATGAAAGGCCTTTGGCAGTAACGACGCAAAATAAAGAAACATCGGAGAAAGAAATCCGTACTGGGTGAATCGTACATGGCATTGAAATCGGGCTTAAACCCGTTCCCAATGTGTAAAACCGCTAAATGTTCGTGCAAGGTGTACTAAATAGTTGGTTATCAAGAAAGAGAACGCTATGAATTCAAGTGAATAACAAGTGACAGCTGTACATTACATTGAAAACGGGCTTGAACCCGTTCCCAACGTGTAAAACCGTTAAAATTTCGTGCAAGGTACTAAAATAATTGATTATCAAGAAAGAGAACGCTATGAATTCGTGAATAACAAATTACCAATTTTAGATGCTTGATAATCTAATTACTTGCAGTTTGCCACAAATACCAAAGAATTTGAAAGTAATAGAGCGAATGAAATGCCCTTTTTCTTCTCTATCTTTGATTCCGTGTCCTGCGGTTTTTGTCCTTTGTGTCTTTGCCAATGACGCAATGTATATTAAATTATGTGTAACAGCATATGTAACACAGCACGAATTTTGTGAATTAGGTGCAAAGCTCTTTCTTCTTTGTTGAGAGGAAACAAATCATTGAATTCGGACTTTCTTTTTCATTTCTTATGACGCATTCACAAGTTTTAAAGAAACTGCGTGAATACAAGAAAATAGTGATGCTATAGAATGACTTTACAAATTAAGATCAAAGTAGACAATTTGGTTCACGATCATGTTTTAAAACAAAATTATTCTGTGTAATGATTCTCGAACGGTGATGAGATCGAACTAGCCAATAATGAAAATTTCACTAAATTTCCAGTAAATTGGGTATTTGGTAGCAACGACGCTAAGTAGAGAAACATCGGTATATTCGATCTGGTATGTAAGGAGAGAAAATTTCTTGTATTTGTTTTGTCGATTTCGTCGATTTTGTTACTTGCTAGAAATCTGTGCAAGGTTCGACAAAACAAAAATTAGTTATTAGGTAAATCGTACATTACGTTGAAATAGGTTTGAAACCATTTCCAACGTAAAAGCGTCAATTTGTCGTGCAACGTAAACGAAATAATTAATTTTCAAGAAAGACTGCGCTGTGAATTCAAGTAAATGATAAATGACCAATGTAAGATGCATGATAGTCTATTGCCGTTTGCCACAAGTACTAAAGTATTTGAAAGTAACGGTTGAGAACGAATGAAATGCCTTTTTTCTTCTCTATCCTTTAATTGCGTGTCCTATGGTTTCTTATCTTTGCGTCATTACAACCAATAACGCAATGTATAGTAAATTATATGTAACAATGTTTTCACACACCGCGAATTATGTGAATCTGGTAGAAAAGCTCTTTCTTCTTTCTTGAAAGGAAACAAATCATTAAAAATGTAAATTTTGTTTTCATTTCTTATGACGCAAATCAGAAGTTTAAAAGAAACTGCATGAATACAAGAAAATAGTGATTCTATAGCATGACAAATAGAGATCAGACAATTTGGTTCACGATCATGGTTTCAAAGTCTGTGTAATGAGTGTCGGCATTATAACGGTGCTGAAATCGAATTAGCACAATTTTCGAATTTCATTGAATTTACGGTAAATTGGGTATTTGGCAGTAACGACGCAAAGTAGAGAAACATCGGAGAAAGAAATCCGTTACTGGGTGAATCGTACATGACATTGAAATCGGGCTTGAACCTGTTCCCAATGGTATAAAACCGTTAAATTTTCGTGCAAGGTGCACTAGATAATTGGTTATCAAGAAAGAGAACGCTATGAATTCAAGTGAATGACAAATGAACAATTGTACATTACATTGAAAACGGGCTTGAACCCATTCAAAACGTGTAAAACCGTTAAAATTTCGGGCAAGGTATACGAAAAAATTGATTATCAAAAAAGGGAACGTTATGAATTCCTGAATGACAAATGACCAATTTTAGATGCTTGATAGTCTAATTACTTCCAGTTTGCCACAAGTACCAAAGAATTTTAAAGTAATAGAGCGAATGAAATGCCCTTTTTCTTCTCTATCTTTAATTGCGTGTCCTATGGTTTCTTATCTTTGCGTCATTACTTAAAATGACGCAATGTATAGTGAATTATATGTAACGACATATGTAACAAAGCGCGAATTTTGTGAATTTATTACAAAGCTCTTTATTGAAAGGAAACAAATTTTGAATTTCGTTTTCATTTCTTATGACGCAATTCACAAGTTTAAATGAAACTGCGTAAATACAAGAAAATAGTGATTCTATAGCATGACTTTACAAATTAAGATCAAAGTAGACAATTTGGTTCACAATCATGTTTTAAAACGAAATGAGTCCGTGTAATGACTCTCGGTTTTATAACCGAAGATGAAATCGAATTAGCCCATAATGAAAGTTTCACGGAATTTCCAGTAAATTGGGTATTTGGTAGTAACGACGCAAAGTAGAGAAACATCGGACAAGTATATTCGATCTGGTATGCAAGGAGAGAAAATTCCTGGTATTTGTTCTGTCGATTTCGTCGATTTTGTTACTCGTTACAAATCTGTGCAAGGTTCGACAAAATTACAAAATTCCGTTATTGAGTAAATCGTACATTACTTTGAAAACGGGTTTGAAACCGTTTTCAACGTAAAACCGTCAAATTTTCGTGCAAGTAAACGAAATAATTATTTTTCAAATAAGAGTGTGTTATGAATTGTAGTTTGCCAAGAGAACCAAAGTATTTGAAAGTAATAGAACGTGATAGTAATAGAAAGAAGAAAGTAATAGTAATAGAAAGGCCTTTTTTTCTTCTCTATCCTTTAATTGCGTGTCGTAGGGTGACTTCTCTTTGCGTCATTACTACCAATGACGTAAAATAAAGTAAATTATGTGTAGCAATGTTTTCATTCACCACGAATTTCATCTGGTAGAGAGCTCTTCCCTCTTTGTTGAAAGGAAACAAATCATTGAATTGGGAATTTCGTTTTCATTTCTTATGACGCAATTCACAAGTTTAAAAGAAACTGCGTGAATACAAGAAAATAGTGATTCTATAGCATAACTTTACAAATTTAGATCAAAGTAGATAATTTGGTTCACAATCATGTTTTAAAACGAAATGAGTCTGTGTAATGACTCTCGGTGTTATAACGGTGATGAAATCGAATTAGCTCATAATGAAAGTTTCACTTAATTTCAAGTAAATTTGGTATTTGGTAGCAAACGACGCAAAGTAGAGAAACATCGGGCAAGTATATTCCATGTGTTATACAAGGAGAGAAAATTCCTTGTATTTGTTCTGTTGATTTCGTCGATTTTGTTACTCGCTAGAAATCTGTGCAAGGTTAGACAAAATCCGTTATTGGGTAAATCGTACATTACATTGAAAACGGGTTCGAAACCGTTCCCAACGTAAAACCGTCAAATTTTCGTGCAAGGTAAGAGAAATAATCAATTTTCAAGAAAGAGTGTGTTAGGAATTCAGGTGAATGATAGATGACCAATATAAGATGCTTGATAGTCTATTGTAGTTTGCCACAAGTACCAAAGTATTTGAAAGTAATAGAACGAATGAAAGGCCTTTTTTTCTTCTCTATCCTTTAATTGCGTGTCGTAGGGTTTCTTATCTTTGCGTCATTACTACCAATGACATAAAATATAGCAAATTATATGTAGCAATGTTTTCATTCACCGCGAATTTTGTAAATCTGGAAGAGAGCTCTTCCCTCTTTGTTGAAAGGAAACAAATCATTGAATTGGGAATTTCGTTTTCCTTTCTTATGACGCAATTCACAAGTTTAAAAGAAACTGCGTGAATACAAGAAAATGCTATAGCATGACTTTACAAATTAAGATCAAAGTAGACAATTTGGTTCACAATCATGTTTTAAAACGAAATGAGTCTGTGTAATGACTCTCGGTGTTATAACGGTGATGAAATCGAATTAGCCCATAATGAAAGTTTCACGGAATTTCCAGTAAATTGGGTATTTGATAGTAACGACGCAAAGTAGAGAAACATCGGGCAAGTATATTCGATCTGGCATGCAAGGAGAGAAAATTCCTGGTATTTGTTCTGTCGATTTCGTCGATTTTGTTACTCGTTACAAATCTGTGCAAGGTTCGTCAAATGCCTTCCGAAGATCTATGAATTCAACTCCAGAAATTTGATTATCTATATTCAAAGACCACTGATTCACAAGTTTTGCAAGAGCAGTTGATGTGGAATGAAATGGTTTGAAACCAGATTGATTAGGGTGTAGTAAATCATTCGCATTCATGAATTCGCTCAGGTATTGATGTACGGTCCTTTCGATAATTTTACTCACTGTTGGTAAGATTGAAATGGGGCGATAGTTATTCAACGAAAAAATATCTCCTGCTTTAAATATTGGTACTACAAGAGCCTTTTTCCATTCATGTGGAACAACTCCCGTAGACAGGGATTTGTTAATAATATCGCAAAGAGATTCTGCAATAACATTCTTTGTCATCTTTAAAAGTTTGTAGCCGATGTGACCTTCTCCGGTTGCTTTATCTATGCCAAGAAGCTCGAAATGTCTAAATACAAAATCTCTCGTTATCATACTTAATTTAAATTGAGAATGAGAAGGAACAAAGCCTTTGTCCTCATCTAATATCATTTGAGAAGTATTTCTCTGCAGATCTTTTGTAATTTTAGTAGCATTAGATATGAAAAAATTGTTGAATGCTTCAGCAATACTTGCGTTGTCCGATACTTCTGCATCATCAACCTTTATGGTATTGGGAGAAATGGGTGATGATTTAGGCGTAAATTCCCTCAAGCTCTTCCACATTTTTTTACTGCTGTTACGATTTTGTAAAATTTGGTCAGTGTTATACTGTTTTTTTCTTATTCTCATGAGATGAGTAACTTTGTTTTTTAGATATTTATAGGTATTCCAAAGATCATTGCTGTTGTTAGTTTTAGGAGCTTTGAGAACTTTATCACGTTCCGTCATGAGCTTAACAACCTCATCAGATATCCATGGACATGCATGTTTTCTTATCCGCTTTTTGCTCAAAGGTATATGCTTGTTGACAACATTATTGAAAAGAGTCAACCACATATCCCACGTATCATCAACGTCGTCTATATCTTTTATGACCTGCCACGGAGCACTTCTCAAATCACTATAAAATTCCTCCTCATTAAGATTTATTAATGAGCGAAATTACGCACATTCAGATTTTTGATGGATCTTTGCACTGAAGTCCCGAATAGCATATACCAAATAATGATCACTAATGCTAGTCTCAAATATTCCCCATTCACTGTAAAGTTCTTTGATACAAATATCAAATCAATTAAAGTAAAAGCAGTAAAAGTAGAAGCAGTATTTGTAACTGACTTGGTCCGTACATATTTGTATAAAACATAACTTTTTCGGCATTCACATCATGTTGGTGTGGCATATAATTACAATTGAAATCACCTAATATAATACTGTACAACTCATATGTTCCGAGAGAGCAGAGCCCAAAGTCCTCTCTAATTCGTCAAAGAAATCAGCGTGAGAATTCGGAGGTCTGTAAAATTCCCCTACAAGGATGGAAGGCTTATTTGGATAATTCAATTCAAACCAAAGGCATTCTAAAATAGATGAATTCAAATCGTCTCTTATTTTATAGTTGAATCTTTTGGAAATATATACAGCCACACCACCATGTCTTGTACGGTCTCTATCTAACAAACCAGTTAAAGCAAGTTGAGACCAGTTGAAACCAGATGAAACCAGTTAAAACCAGTTGAAACTAGTACAACCAGTTGAGACCAGGTAAAACCATTTGAAACCAGAAAAAAAAACAGTTAAGACCAGTCGAGAACAGTTGAGGCCAGTTGAAACCAGTTGAGACCAGTTAAAACCAGTTGACACCAGTTGAACCCAATTAAAACCAGTTGAGTCCAGATGAAACCAATTGAAACCAGTTGAGATCCTTTCAAATTAGTTAAAACCAGATGAAACCAGTAAAAACCAGTTGAAACTAGTACAACCAGTTGAGATCAGTTAAAACCATTTGAAACCCGGAAAAAAAGCAGTTGAGAGCAGTTCAAACCAGTTGAAACCAGATGAAACGAGTTCAAACCAGTTGAAACCAGTTAAAAAAAGTTGAGACCAGTTTAAACCAGTTGAAATCAGTTGAACCCAATTAAAACCTGTTGAGACCAGATCAAACCCGTTCAAACCGGATGAACCCAATCAAAATCAGTTGAGACCAGTTCAAAACAGTCAAAACAAGTTGAGACCAGTTAAAACCAGATGAAACCAGTTAAAACCAGTTGAGAGCAGTTCAAACCAGTTGAAACCAGATGAAACCAGTTCAAACCAGTTTAAAAGGGTTAAAACAAGATGAGACCAGTTGAAACCAGATGAAACCAGTTAAAACCAGTTGAGAGCAGTTCAAACCAGTTGAAACCAGATGAAAGCAGTTCAAACCAGTTAAAAAAAGTTGAGACCAGTTCAAACCAGTTGAAATCAGATGAAACCAATTGAAACTAGTTGAGACCAGTTCAAACCAGTTGAAATCAGTTGAACCCAGTTAAAACCAGTTGAGACCAGTTCAAACCAGTTAAAGCAAGTTGAGACCAGTTGAAACCAGATGAAACCAGTTAAAACCAGTTGAAACTAGTACAACCAGTTGAGACCAGGTAAAACCATTTGAAACCAGAAAAAAAAACAGTTAAGACCAGTCGAGAACAGTTGAGGCCAGTTGAAACCAGTTGAGACCAGTTAAAACCAGTTGACACCAGTTGAACCCAATTAAAACCAGTTGAGTCCAGATGAAACCAATTGAAACCAGTTGAGACCCTTTCAAATTAGTTAAAACCAGATGAAACCAGTAAAAACCAGTTGAAACTAGTACAACCAGTTGAGATCAGTTAAAACTATTTGAAACCCGGAAAAAAAGCAGTTAAGACCAGTTGAGACCAGTTCAAACCAGTTCAAACCAGCTGAGACCAGTTGAACCCAGTTCAAACCAGTTCAGGCCAGCTGAGACCAGTTGAAACCAGTTCAAACCAGTTGAGGCCAGCTGAAACCAGTCCAAATCAGTTGAGACCAGTTGAAACTAGTTAAAACCAGTTGAGAGCAGTTCAAACCAGTTGAAACCAGATGAAACGAGTTCAAACCAGTTGAAACCAGTTAAAAAAAGTTGAGACCAGTTTAAACCAGTTGATATCAGATGAAACCAGTTCAAACTAGTTGAGACCAGTTCAAACCAGTTGAAATCAGTTGAACCCAATTAAAACCTGTTGAGACCAGATCAAACCCGTTCAAACCGGATGAACCCAATCAAAATCAGTTGAGACCAGTTCAAACCAGTCAAAACAAGTTGAGACCAGTTAAAACCAGATGAAACCAGTTAAAACCAGTTGAGAGCAGTTCAAACCAGTTGAAACCAGATGAAACCAGTTCAAACCAGTTTAAACCAGTTAAAAAAAGTTGAGACCAGTTTAAACCAGTTGAAATCAGATGAAACCAATTGAAACTAGTTGAGACCAGTTCAAACCAGTTGAAATCAGTTGAACCCAGTTAAAACCAGTTGAGACCAGTTCAAACCACTTAAAGCAAGTTGAGACCAGTTGAAACCAGATGAAACCAGTTAAAACCAGTTGAAACTAGTAGAACCAGTTGAGACCAGGTAAAACCATTTGAAACCAGAAAAAAAACAGTTAAGACCAGTCGAGAACAGTTGAGGAAAGTTGAAACAAGTTCAGACCAGTTAAAACCAGTTGACACCAGTTGAACCCAATTAAAACCAGTTGAGTCCAGATGAAACCAATTGAAACCAGTTGAGACCCTTTCAAATTAGTTAAAACCAGATGAAACCAGTAAAAACCAGTTGAAACTAGTACAACCAGTTGAGATCAGTTAAAACCATTTGAAACCCGGAAAAAAAGCAGTTCAAACCAGTTGAAACCAGATGAAACGAGTTCAAACCAGTTGAAACCAGTTAAAAAAAGTTGAGACCAGTTTAAACCAGTTGATATCAGATGAAACCAGTTCAAACTAGTTGAGACCAGTTCAAACCAGTTGAAATCAGTTGAACCCAATTAAAACCTGTTGAGACCAGATCAAACCCGTTCAAACCGGATGAACCCAATTAAAATCAGTTGAAACCAGTTCAAACCAGTTAAAACAAGTTGAGACCAGTTCAAACCAGATCAAATCACTTAAAACCAGTTGAGAGCAGTTCAAACCAGTTGAAACCAGATGAAACCAGTTCAAACCAGTTTAAACCAGTTAAAACAAGTTGAGACCAGTTGAAACCAGATGAAACCAGTTAAAACCAGTTGAGAGCAGTTCAAACCAGTTGAAACCAGATGAAACCAGTTCAAACCAGTTGAAACCAGTTAAAAAAAGTTGAGACCAGTTCAAACCAGTTGAAATCAGATGAAACCAATTGAAACTAGTTGAGACCAGTTCAAACCAGTTGAAATCAGTTGAACCTAGTTAAAAGCAGTTGAGACCAGTTCAAACCAGTTAAAGCAAGTTGAGACCAGTTGAAACCAGATGAAACCAGTTAAAACCAGTTGAAACTAGTACAACCAGTTGAGACCAGGTAAAACCATTTGAAACCAGAAAAAAAAACCAGTTAAGACCAGTCGAGAACAGTTGAGGCCAGTTGAAACCAGTTGAGACCAGTTATAACCAGTTGACACCAGTTGAACCCAATTAAAACCAGTTGAATCCAGATGAAACCAATTGAAACCAGTTGAGACCCATTCAAATTAGTTAAAACCAGATGAAACCAGTAAAAACCAGTTGAAACTAGTACAACCAGTTGAGATCAGTTAAAACCATTTGAAACCCGGAAAAAAAGCAGTTAAGACCAGTTGAGACCAGTTCAAACCAGTTCAAACCAGCAGAGACCAGTTGAACCCAGTTCAAACCAGTTGAGGCCAGCTGAGACCAGTTGAAACCAGTTCAAACCAGTTGAGGCCAGCTGAAACCAGTCCAAATCAGTTGAGACCAGTTGAAACCAGTTAAAACCAGTTGAGACCAATTCAAAAGTTGAGACCAGTTGAAACCAGTTAAAACCAGTTGAGAGCAGTTCAAACCAGTTGAAACAAGATGAAACGAGTTCAAACCAGTTGAAACCAGTTTAAAAAAGTTGAGACCAGTTTCAACCAGTTGATATCAGATGAAACCAGTTCAAACTAGTTGAGACCAGTTCAAACCAGTTGAAATCAGTTGAACCCAATTAAAACCTGTTGAGACCAGATCAAACCCGTTCAAACCGGAAGAACCCAATTAAAATCAGTTGAGACCAGTTCAAACCAGTTAAAACAAGTTGAGACCAGTTAAAACGAGATGAAACCAGTTAAAACCAGATGAAACCAGTTAAAACCAGTTGAGAGCAGTTCAAACCAGTTGAAACCAGATGAAACCAGTTCAAACCAGTTTAAACCAGTTAAAACAAGTTGAGACTAGTTGAAACCAGATGAAACCAGTTAAAACCAGTTGAGAGCAGTTCAAACCAGTTGAAACCAGATGAAACCAGTTCAAACCAGTTTAAACCAGTTAAAAGAAGTTGAGACCAGTTCAAACCAGTTGAAATCAGATGAAACCAATTGAAACTAGTTGAGACCAGTTCAAACCAGTTGAAATCTTTTGAACCCAGTTAAAACCAGTTGAGATCAGTTCAAACCAGTTAAAGCAAGTTGAGACCAGTTGAAACCAGATGAAACCAGTTAAAACCAGTTGAAACTAGTACAACCAGTTGAGACCAGGTAAAACCATTTGAAACCAGAAAAAAAAACAGTTAAGACCAGTCGAGAACAGTTGAGGCCAGTTGAAACCAGTTGAGACCAGTTAAAACCAGTTGACACCAGTTGAACCCAATTAAAACCAGTTGAGTCCAGATGAAACCAATTGAAACCAGTTGAGACCCTTTCAAATTAGTTAAAACCAGATGAAACCAGTAAAAAGCAGTTGAAACTAGTACAACCAGTTGAGATCAGTTAAAACCATTTGAAACCCGGAAAAAAGCAGTTAAGACCAGTTGAGACCAGTTCAAACCAGTTCAAACCAGCTGAGACTAGTTGAACCCAGTTCAAATCAGTTGAGGCCAGCTGAGACCAGTTGAAACCAGTTCAAACCAGTTGAGGCCAGCTGAAACCAGTCCAAATTAGTTGAGACCAGTTGAAACCAGTTAAAACCAGTTGAGAGCAGTTCAAACCAGTTGAAACCAGATCAAACGAGTTCAAACCAGTTGAAACCAGTTACAAAAATGAGACCAGTTTAAACCAGTTGATATCAGATTAAACCAGTTCAAACTAGTTGAGACCAGTTCAACCCAGTTGAAATCAGTTGAACCCAATTAAAACCTGTTGAAACCAGATCAAACCCGTTCAAACCGAATGAACCAAACTAAAATCAGTTGAGACCAGTTCAAACCAGTTAAAACAAGTTGAGACCAGTTAAAACCAGATAAAACCAGTTAAAACCAGTTGAGAGCAGTTCAAACCAGTTCAAACCAGTTTAAACCATTAAAAAGAAGTTGAGACTAGTTGAAACCAGATGAAACCAGTTCAAACCAGTTTAAACCAGTTAAAAAAAGTTGAGACCAGTTCAAACCAGTTGAAATCAGATGAAACCAAATGAAATTAGTTGAGACCAGTTCAAACCAGTTGAAATCAGTTGAACCCAGTTAAAACCAGTTGAGACCAGTTCAAACCAGTTAAAGCAAGTTGAGACCAGTTGAAACCAGATGAAACCAGTTAAAACCAGTTGAAATTAGTACAACCAGTTGAGACCAGGTAAAACCATTTGAAACCAGAAAAAACAGTAAAAACCAGTCGAGAACAGTTGAGGCCAGTTAAAACCAGTTGAGACCAGTTGAAACCAGTTGACACCAGTTGAACCCAATTAAAACCAGTTGAGTCCAGATGAAACCAATTGAAACCAGTTGAGACCCTTTCAAATTAGTTAAAACCAGATGAAACCAGTAAAAAGCAGTTGAAACTAGTACAACCAGTTGAGATAAGTTAAAACCATTTGAAACCCGGAAAAAAAGCAGTTAAGACCAGTTGAGACCAGTTCAAACCAGTTCAAACCAGCTGAGACCAGTTGAACCCAGTTCAAACCAGTTGAGGCCAGCTGAGACCAGTTGAAACCAGTTCAAACCAGTTGAGGCCATCTGAAACCAGTCCAAATCAGTAGAGACCAGTTGAAACCAGTTAAAACCAGTTGAGACCAATTCAAAACAGTTGAGACCAGTTGAAACCAGTTAAAACCAGTTGAGAGCAGTTCAAACCAGTTGAAACCAGATGAAACGAGTTCAAACCAGTTGAAACCAGTTAAAAAAAGTTGAGACCAGTTTAAAAGAGTTGATTTCAGATGAAACCAGTTCAAACTAGTTGAGACCAGTTCAAACCAGTTGAAATCAGTTGAACCCAGTTAAAACCAGTTGAGACCAGTTCAAACCAGTTAAAGCAAGTTGAGACCAGTTGAAACCAGATGAAACCAATTAAAAGTAGTTGAGATCAGATGAAAGCAGTTAAAACCAGTTGAGACCATTTCAAATTAGTTGAAACCAGATGAAACCAGTTAAAACCAGTTGAAACTAGTACAACCAGTTGAGACCAGTCAAAACCATTTGAAACCAGAAAAAAACAGTTAAGACCAATCGAGAACAGTTAAGGCCAGTTGAAACCAATTGAGACCAGTTAAAACCAGTTGACACCAGTTGAACCCAATTAAAACCAGTTGAGTCCAGATGAAACCAGTTAAAACCAGATGAAAAAAAAAGGTAAGACCAGTCGAGAACAGTTGAGGCCAGTTGACACCAGTTGACACCAGTTAAAACCAGTTGACACCAGTTGAACCCAATTAAAACCAGTTGAAACCAGATGAAACCAATTAAAAGTAGTTGAGATCAGATGAAACCAGTTAAAACCAGTTGAGACCATTTCAAATTAGTTGAAACCAGAAGAAACCAGTTAAAACCAGTTGAAACTAGTACAACCAGTTGAGACCAGTCAAAACCATTTGAAACCAGAAAAAACAGTTAAGACCAATCGAGAACAGTTAAGGCCAGTTGAAACCAATTAAAACCAGTTCAGTCCAGATGAAACCAGTTGAAACCAGTTGAGACCATTTCAAATTAGTTGAAACCAGATGAAACCAGTTAAAACCAGTTGAAACTAGTACAACCAGTTGAGACCAGTTAAAACCATTTGAAACCAGAAAAAAACAGTTAAGACCAGTCGAGAACAGTTGAGACCAGTTAAAACCAGTTGACACCAGTTGAACCCAATTAAAACCAGTTGAGTCCAGATGAAACCAGTTAAAACCAGTTGAGACCATTTCAAATTAGTTGAAACCAGATGAAACCAGTTAAAACCAGTTGAAACTAGTACAACCAGTTGAGACCAGTCAAAACCATTTGAAACCAGAAAAAAACAGTTAAGACCAATCGAGAACAGTTAAGGCCAGTTGAACCCAATTAAAACCAGTTGAGTCCAGATGAAACCAGTTGAAACCAGTTGAGACCATTTCAAATTAGTTGAAACCAGATGAAACCAGTTAAAACCAGTTGAAACTAGTACAACCAGTTGAGACCAGTTAAAACCATTTGAAACCAGAAAAAAAACAGTTAAGACCAGTCGAGAACAGTTGAGACCAGTTAAAACCAGTTGACACCAGTTGAACCCAATTAAAACCAGTTGAGTCCAGATGAAACCAGTTGAAACCAGTTGAGACCAGTTAAAACCAGTTGACACCAGTTAGAAATAGTGATTCTATAGCATGACTTTACAAATTAAGATCAAAGTAGAAAATTGAGTTCACGATCATGTTTTCAAACGAAATTACTCTGTGTAATGACTATCAGTATTATAACGCTGATGAAATTGAATTAGCCCATGAAAGTTTCACTAAATTTCCAGTAAATTGGGTATTTGGTAATAATGACGCTAAGAGAAACATCTTGCTAGTATATTCGATGTGGTTATACAAGGATAGAAAATTCCTTGTATATGTTCTGTAGATTTCGTCGATTTTGTTACTCGCTAGAAATCTGTGCAAGGTTAGACAAAATGACAAAAATCCCCTATTGGGTACATAGAAAACGGGTTACATTGAAAACGGGTTTGAAACAGTTTCCAAAGTAAAACCGTCAAATTTACGTGCAAGGTAAACGAAATAATTCATTTTCAAGAAAGAGTGTGTTATGAATTCAAGTGAATGATACATGACCAATATAAGATGCTTGATAGTCGATTGTAGTTTGCCACAAGTACCAAACTATTTGAAAGTAATAGAAGAAATGAAAGGCCTTTTTTCTTCTCTATCCTAATTGCGTGTCCTATGGTTTCTTATCTTTGCGTCATTACTACCAATGACGCAGAATATAGTAAATTATATGAAGCAATGTTTTCACACACCGCAATTTTGTTAATCTGGTAGAGAGCTCTTTCTTCTTTGTTGAAAGGAAACAAATCATTAAAAATGTGAATTTAGTTTTCATTTCTGATGACACAAATCACACAAGTTTAAAAGAAACTGCATAATACAAGAACATAGTGATTCTACAGCATGACTTTACAAATTAGGATCGCACAATTTGGTTCACGATTGTGGTTTCAAAGTCTGTGTAATGAGTCTCGGCATTATAACGGTGCTGAAATCGAACTAGCAGAATTTTGGAAGTTTCATTGAATTTACGGTAAATTGGGTATTTGGCGGTAACGACGCAAAGTAGAGTAACATCGGAGAAAGAAATCAGTTACTGGGTGAATCGTACATGACACGTTCCCAGTGGTATAAAACCGTTAAATTTTGGTGCAAGATGTACTAAATGATTGGTTATCAAGAAAGAGAACGCTATGAATTACAATGTACATTTCATTGAAAACGGGTTCGAAACCGTTTCCAACGTAAAACCGTCAAATTTTCGTGCAAGGTAAAAGAAATAATCAATTTTCAAGAAAGAGTGTGACAAGTGAACAATTGCACATTACATTGAAAACGGGCTTGAACCCATTCCCAACGTGTAAAACCGTTAAAAATCTCGTGCAAGGTATACGAAATGATTGATTATCAAGAAACAGAACACTATGAACTCGTGAATGACAAATTACCAATTTTAGATGCTTGATAGTCTAATTACTTGTAGATTGCCACAAGTTTCAAAGAATTTGAAAGTAATAGAGAGAATGAAATGCCCTTTTTTCTTCTCTATCTGTAATTGCTTGTCCTATGGTTTCTTATTTTTGCGTCATTACTACCAATGACGCAATGTATAGTAAATTATATGTAACAACATATGTAACACAGCGCGAATTTTGTGAATTAGGTACAAAGCTCTTTCTTCTTTGTTGAAAGGAAACAAATCATTGAATTGGGAATTTCTTTCTTCTTTGTTGAAAGGAAACAAATCATTGAATTGGGAATTTCGTTTTCATTTCTTATGACGCATTTCACAAGTTTAAATGAAACTGCGTAAATACAAGAAAATAGTGATTCTATAGAATGACTTTACAAATTAAGATCAAAGTAGACAATTTGGTTCACAATCATGTTTTAAAACGAAATGAGTCCGTGTAATGACTCTCGGTGTTATAACGGAAGATGAAATCGAATTAGCCCATAATGAAAGTTTCACGGAATTTCCAGTAAATTGGGTATTTGGTAGTAACGACGAAAAGTAGAGAAACATCGGACAAGTATATTCGATCTGGTATGCAAGGAGAGAAAATTCCTGGTATTTGTTCTGTCGATTTCGTCGATTTTGTTACTCGTTACAAATCTGTGCAAGGTTCGACAAAATTACAAAATTCCGTTATTGAGTAAATCGTACATTACTTTGAAAACGGGTTTGAAACCGTTTTCAACGTAAAACCGTCAAATTTTCGTGCAAGTAAACGAAATTATTATTTTTCAAATAAGAGTGTGTTATGAATTGTAGTTTGCCACAAGAACCAAAGTATTTGAAAGTAATAGAACGTGATAGTAATAGAAAGAAGAAAGTAATAGTAATAGAAAGGCCTTTTTTCTTCTCTATCCTTTAATTGCGTGTCGTAGGGTGTCTTCTCTTTGCGTCATTACTACCAATGACGTAAAATAAAGTAAATTATATGTAGCAATGTTTTCATTCACCACGAATTTCATCTGGTAGAGAGCTCTTCCCTCTTTGTTGAAAGGAAACAAATCATTGAATTGGGAATTTCGTTTTCATTTCTTATGACGCAATTCACAAGTTTAAAAGAAACTGCGTGAATACAAGAAAATAGTGATTCTATAGCATAACTTTACAAATTAAGATCAAAGCAGATAATTTGGTTCACAATCATGTTTTAAAACGAAATGAGTCTGTGTAATGACTCTCGGTGTTATAACGGTGATGAAATCGAATTAGCTCATAATGAAAGTTTCACTTAATTTCAAGTAAATTTGGTATTTGGTAGCAAACGACGCAAAGTAGAGAAACATCGGGCAAGTATATTCCATGTGTTATACAAGGAGAGAAAATTCCTTGTATTTGTTCTGTTGATTTCGTCGATTTTGTTACTCGCTAGAAATCTGTGCAAGGTTAGACAAAATCCGTTATTGGGTAAATCGTACATTACATTGAAAACGGGTTCGAAACCGTTCCCAACGTAAAACCGTCAAATTTTCGTGCAAGGTAAGAGAAATAATCAATTTTCAAGAAAGAGTGTGTTAGGAATTCAGGTGAATGATAGATGACCAATATAAGATGCTTGATAGTCTATTGTAGTTTGCCACAAGTACCAAAGTATTTGAAAGTAATAGAACGAATGAAAGGCCTTTTTTTCTTCTCTATCCTTTAATTGCGTGTCGTAGGGTTTCTTATCTTTGCGTCATTACTACCAATGACATAAAATATAGCAAATTATATGTAGCAATGTTTTCATTCACCGCGAATTTTGTAAATCTGGAAGAGAGCTCTTCCCTCTTTGTTGAAAGGAAACAAATCATTGAATTGGGAATTTCGTTTTCCTTTCTTATGACGCAATTCACAAGTTTAAAAGAAACTGCGTGAATACAAGAAAATGCTATAGCATGACTTTACAAATTAAGATCAAAGTAGACAATTTGGTTCACAATCATGTTTTAAAACGAAATGAGTCTGTGTAATGACTCTCGGTGTTATAACGGTGATGAAATCGAATTAGCCCATAATGAAAGTTTCACGGAATTTCCAGTAAATTGGGTATTTGATAGTAACGACGCAAAGTAGAGAAACATCGGGCAAGTATATTCGATCTGGTATGCAAGGAGAGAAAATTCCTGGTATTTGTTCTGTCGATTTCGTCGATTTTGTTACTCGTTACAAATCTGTGCAAGGTTCGACAAAATTACAAAAATCCGTTATTGAGTAAATCGTACATTACTTTGAAAACGGGTTTGAAACCGTTTTCAACGTAAAACCGTCAAATTTTCGTGCAAGTAAACGAAATAATTATTTTTCAAATAAGAGTGTGTTATGAATTGTAGTTTGCCACAAGAACCAAAGTATTTGAAAGTAATAGAACGTGATAGTAATAGAAAGAAGAAAGTAATAGTAATAGAAAGGCCTTTTTTCTTCTCTATCCTTTAATTGCGTGTCGTAGGGTGTCTTCTCTTTGCGTCATTACTACCAATGACGTAAAATAAAGTAAATTATATGTAGCAATGTTTTCATTCACCACGAATTTCATCTGGAAGAGAGCTCTTCCCTCTTTGTTGAAAGGAAACAAATCATTGAATTGGGAATTTCGTTTTCATTTCTTATGACGCAATTCACAAGTTTAAAAGAAACTGCGTGAATACAAGAAAATAGTGATTCTATAGCATAACTTTACAAATTAAGATCAAAGTAGATAATTTGGTTCACAATCATGTTTTAAAACGAAATGAGTCTGTGTAATGACTCTCGGTGTTATAACGGTGATGAAATCGAATTAGCTCATAATGAAAGTTTCACTTAATTTTAAGTAAATTTGGTATTTGGTAGCAAACGACGCAAACTAGAGAAACATCGGGCAAGTATATTCCATGTGTTATACAAGGAGAGAAAATTCCTTGTATTTGTTCTGTTGATTTCGTCGATTTTGTTACTCGCTAGAAATCTGTGCAAGGTTAGACAAAATCCGTTATTGGGTAAATCGTACATTACATTGAAAACGGGTTCGAAACCGTTTCCAACGTAAAACCGTCAAATTTTCGTGCAAAGTAAGAGAAATAATCAATTTTCAAGAAAGAGTGTGTTAGGAATTCAGGTGAATGATAGATGACCAATATAAGATGCTTGATAGTCTATTGTAGGTTGTCACAAGTACCAAAGTATTTGAAAGTAATAGAACGAATCAAAGGCCTTTTTTTCTTCTCTATCCTTTAATTGCGTGTCGTAGGGTTTCTTATCTTTGCGTCATTACTACCAATGACATAAAATATAGCAAATTATATGTAGCAATGTTTTCATTCACCGCGAATTTTGTAAATCTGGAAGAGAGCTCTTCCCTCTTTGTTGAAAGGAAACAAATCATTGAATTGGGAATTTCGTTTTCCTTTCTTATGACGCAATTCACAAGTTTAAAAGAAACTGCGTGAATACAAGAAAATGCTATAGCATGACTTTACAAATTAAGATCAAAGTAGACAATTTGGTTCACAATCATGTTTCAAAACGAAATGAGTCTGTGTAATGACTGTCGGTGTTATAACGGTGATGAAATCGAATTAGCCCATAATGAAAGTTTCACGAAATTTCCAGTAAATTGGGTATTTGATAGTAACGACGCAAAGTAGAGAAACATCGGGCAAGTATATTCGATCTGGCATGCAAGGAGAGAAAATTCCTGGTATTTGTTCTGTCGATTTCGTCGATTTTGTTACTCGTTACAAATCTGTGCAAGGTTCGTCAAATGCCTTCCGAAGATCTATGAATTCAACTCCAGAAATTTGATTATCTATATTCAAAGACCACTGATTCACAAGTTTTGCAAGAGCAGTTGATGTGGAATGAAATGGTCTGAAACCAGATTGATTAGGGTGTAGTAAATCATTCGCATTCATGAATTCGCTCAGTTGTTGATGTACGGTCCTTTCGATAATTTTACTCACTGTTGGTAAGATTGAAATGGGGCGATAGTTATTCAACGAAAAAATATCTCCTGCTTTAAATATTGGTACTACAAGAGCCTTTTTCCATTCATGTGGAACACCTCCCGTAGACAGGGATTTGTTAATGATATCGCAAAGAGATTCTGCAATAACATTCTTTGTCATCTTTAAAAGTTTGTAGCCGATGTGACCTTCTCCGGTTGCTTTATCTATGCCAAGAAGCTCGAACTGTCTAAATACAAAATCTCTCGTTATCATACTTAATTTAAATTGAGAATGAGAAGGAACAAAGCCTTTGTCCTCATCTAATATCATTTGAGAAGTATTTCTCTGCAGATCTTTTGTAATTTTAGTAGCATTAGATATGAAAAAATTGTTGAATGCTTCAGCAATAATTGCGTTGTCCGATACTTCTGCATCATCAACCTTTATGGTATTGGGAGAAATGGGTGATGATTTAGGCGTAAATTCCCTCAAGCTCTTCCACATTTTTTTACTGCTGTTACGATTTTGTAAAATTTGGTCAGTGTTATACTGTTTTTTTTCTTATTCTCATGAGATGAGTAACTTTGTGTTTTAGATATTTATAGGTATTCCAAAGATCATTGCTGTTGTTAGTTTTAGGAGCTTTGAGAACTTTATCACGTTCCGTCATGAGCTTAACAACCTCATCAGATATCCATGGACATGCATGTTTTCTTATCCGCTTTTTGCGCAAAGGTATATGCTTGTTGACAACATTATTGAAAAGAGTCAACCACATATCCCACGTATCATCAACGTCGTCTATATCTTTTATGACCTGCCACGGAGCACTTCTCAAATCACTATAAAATTCCTCCTCATTAAGATTTATTAATGAGCGAAATTACGCACATTCAGATTTTTGATGGATCTTTGCACTGAAGTCTCGAATAGCATATACCAAATAATGATCACTAATGCTAGTCTCAAATATTCCCCATTCACTGTAAAGTTCTTTGATACAAATATCAAATCAATTAAAGTAAAAGCAGTAAAAGTAGAAGCAGTATTTGTAACTGACTTGGTCCGTACATATTTGTATAAAACATAACTTTTTCGGCATTCACATCATGTTGGTGTGGCATATAATTACAATTGAAATCACCTAATATAATACTGTACAACTCATATGTTCCGAGAGAGCAGAGCCCAAAGTCCTCTCTAATTCGTCAAAGAAATCAGCGTGAGAATTCGGAGGTCTGTAAAATTCCCCTACAAGGATGGAAGGCTTATTTGGATAATTCTATTCAAACCAAAGGCATTCTAAAATAGATGAATTCAAATCGTCTCTTATTTTATAGTTGAATCTTTTGGAAATATATACAGCCACACCGCCACCATGTCTTGTACGGTCTCTATCTAACAAACCAGTCAAAGCAGGTTGAGACCAGTTGAAACCAGATGAAACCAGTTAAAACCAGTTGAAACTAGTACAACCAGTTGAGACCAGGTAAAACCATTTGAAACCAGAAAAAAAAAACAGTTAAGACCAGTCGAGAACAGTTGAGGCCAGTTGAAACCAGTTGAGACCAGTTAAAACCAGTTGACACCAGTTGAACCCAATTAAAACCAGTTGAGTCCAGATGAAACCAATTGAAACCAGTTGAGACCCTTTCAAATTAGTTAAAACCAGATGAAACCAGTAAAAACCAGTTGAAACTAGTACAACCAGTTGAGATCAGTTAAAACCATTTGAAACCCGGAAAAAAAGCAGTTAAGACCAGTTGAGACCAGTTTAAACCAGTTAAAACCAGCTGAGACCAGGTGAACCCAGTTCAAACCAGTTGAGGCCACCTGAGACCAGTTGAAACCAGTTCAAACCAGTTGAGGCCAGCTGAAACCAGTCCAAATCAGTTGAGACCAGTTGAAACCAGTTAAAACCAGTTGAGAGCAGTTCAAACCAGATGAAACGAGTTCAAACCAGTTGAAACCAGTTAAAAAAAGTTGAGACCAGTTTAAACCACTTGATATCAGATGGAACCAGTTCAAACTAGTTGAGACCAGTTCAAACCAGTTGAAATCAGTTGAACCCAATTAAAACCTGTTGAGACCAGATCAAACCCGTTCAAACCGGATGAACCCAATTAAAATCAGTTGAGACCAGTTCAAACCAGTCAAAACAAGTTGAGACCAGTTAAAACCAGATGAAACCAGTTAAATCCAGTTGAGAGCAGTTCAAACTAGTTGAAACCAGATGAAACCAGTTGAAACCAGTTTAAACCAGTTAAAACAAGTTGAGACCAGTTGAAACCAGATGAAACCAGTTAAAACCAGTTGAGAGCAGTTCAAACCAGTTGAAACCAGATGAAACCAGTTCAAACCAGTTTAAACCAGTTAAAAAAAGTTGAGACCAGTTCAAACCAGTTGAAATCAGATGAAACCAATTGAAACTAGTTGAGATCAGTTCAAACCAGTTGAAATCAGTTGAACCCAGTTAAAACCAGTTGAGATCAGTTCAAACCAGTTAAAGCAAGTTGAGACCAGTTGAAACCAGATGAAACCAGTTAAAACCAGTTGAAACTAGTACAACCAGTTGAGACCAGGTAAAACCATTTGAAACCAGAAAAAAACAGTTAAGACCAGTCGAGAACAGTTGAGGCCAGTTGAAACCAGTTGAGACCAGTTAAAACCAGTTGACACCAGTTGAACCCAATTAAAACCAGTTGAGTCCAGATGAAACCAATTGAAACCAGTTGAGACCCTTTCAAATTAGTTAAAACCAGATGAAACCAGTAAAAACCAGTTGAAACTAGTACAACCAGTTGAGATCAGTTAAAACCATTTGAAACCCGGAAAAAAAGCAGTTAAGACCAGTTCAAACCAGCTGAGACCAGTTGAACCCAGTTCAAACCAGTTGAGGCCAGCTGAGACCAGTTGAAACCAGTTCAAACCAGTTGAGGCCAGCTGAAACCAGTCCAATTCAGTTGAGACCAGTTGAAACCAGTTTAGAGCAGTTCAAACCAGTTGAAACCAGATGAAACGAGTTCAAACCAGTTGAAACCAGTTAAAAAAAGTTGAGACCAGTTTAAACCAGTTGATATCAGATGAAACCAGTTCAAACTAGTTGAGACCAGTTCAAACCAGTTGAAATCAGTTGAACCCAATTAAAACCTGTTGAGACCAGATCAAACCCGTTCAAACCGGATGAACCCAATTAAAATCAGTTGAAACCAGTTCAAACAAGTTAAAACAAGTTGAGACCAGTTCAAACCAGATGAAACCAGTTAAAACCAGTTGAGAGCAGTTCAAACCAGTTGAAACCAAATGAAACCAGTTCAAACCAGTTTAAACCAGTTAAAACAAGTTGACACCAGTTGAAACCAGATGAAACCAGTTAAAACCAGTTGAGAGCAGTTCAAACCAGTTGAAACCAGATGAAACCAGTTCAAACCAGTTTAAACCAGTTAAAAAAAGTTGAGACCAGTTCAAACCAGTTGAAATCAGATGAAACCAATTGAAACTAGTTGAGACCAGTTCAAACCAGTTGAAATCAGTTGAACCCAGTTAAAACCAGTTTAGACCAGTTCAAACCAGTTAAAGCAAGTTGAGACCAGTTGAAACCAGATGAAACCAGTTAAAACCAGTTGAAACTAGTACAACCAGTTGAGACCAGGTAAAACCATTTGAAACCAGAAAAAATCAGTTAAGACCAGTTGAGAATAGTTGAAGCCATTTGAAACCAGTTGAGACCAGTTAAAACCAGTTGAGACCAGTTGAACCCAATTAAAACCAGTTGAGTCCAGATGAAACCAATTGAAACCAGTTGAGACCCTTTCAAATTAGTTAAAACCAGATGAAACCAGTAAAAACCAGTTGAAACTAGTACAACCAGTTGAGATCAGTTAAAATCATTTGAAACCCGGAAAAAAAAGCAGTTAAGACCAGTTGAGACCAGTTCAAACCAGTTAAAACCAGCTGAGACCAGTTGAACCCAGTTCAAACCAGTTGAGGCCAGCTGAGACCAGTTGAAACCAGTTCAAACCAGTTGAGGCCAGCTGAAACCAGTCCAAATCAGTTGAGACCAGTTGAAACCAGTTAAAACCAGTTGAGAGCAGTTCAAACCAGTTGAAACCAGATGAAACGAGTTCAAACCAGTTGAAACCAGTTAAAAAAAGTTGAGACCAGTTTAAACCAGTTGATGTCAGATGAAACCAGTTCAAACTAGTTGAGACCAGTTCAAACCAGTTGAAATCAGTTGAACCCAATTAAAACCTGTTGAGACCAGATCAAACCCGTTCAAACCGGATGAACCCAATTAAAATCAGTTGAAACCAGTTCAAACCAGTTAAAACAAGTTGAGACCAGTTCAAATCAGATGACACCAGTTAAAACCAGTTGAGAGCAGTTCAAACCAGTTGAAACCAGATGAAACCAGTTCAAACCAGTTTAAACCAGTTAAAAAAAGTTGAGACCAGTTGAAACCAGATGAAACCAGTTAAAACCAGTTGAGAGCAGTTCAAACCAGTTGAAACCAGATGAAACCAGTTCAAACCAGTTTAAACCAGTTAAAAAAAGTTGAGACCAGTTCAAAGCAGTTGAAATCAGATGAAACCAATTGAAACTAGTTGAGACCAGTTCAAACCAGTTGAAATCAGTTGAGACCAGTTAAAACCAGTTGAGACCAGTTCAAACCAGTTAAAGCAAGTTGAGACCAGTTGAAACCAGATGAAACCAGTTAAAACCAGTTTAAACTAGTAGAACCAGTTGAGACCAGGTAAAACCATTTGAAACCAGAAAGAAACCAGTTGACACCAGTTGAACCCAATTAAAACCAGTTGAGTCCAGATGAAACCAATTGAAACCAGTTGAGACCCTTTCAAATTAGTTAAAACCAGATGAAACCAGTAAAAACCAGTTGAAACTAGTACAACCACTTGAGATCAGTTAAAATCATTTGAAACCCGGAAAAAAAGCAGTTAAGACCAGTTCAAACCAGTTCAAACCAGTTAAAACCAGCTGAGACCAGTTGAACCCAGTTCAAACCAGTTGAGGCCAGCTGAGACCAGTTGAAACCAGTTCAAACCAGTTGAGGCCAGCTGAAACCAGTCCAAATCAGTTGAGACCAGTTGAAACCAGTTAAAACCAGTTGAGAGCAGTTCAAACCAGTTGAAACCAGATGAAACGAGTTCAAACCAGTTGAAACCAGTTTTAAAAAGTTGAGACCAGTTTAAACCAGTTGATATCAGATGAAACCAGTTCAAACTAGTTGAGACCAGTTCAAACCAGTTGAAATCAGTTGAACCCAATTAAAACCTGTTGAGACCAGATCAAACCCGTTCAAACCGGATGAACCCAATAAAAATCAGTTGAGACCAGTTCAAACCAGTCAAAACAAGTTGAGACCAGTTAAAACCAGATGAAACCAGTTAAAACCAGTTGAGAGCAGTTCAAACTAGTTGAAACCAGATGAAACCAGTTGAAACCAGTTTAAACCACTCAAAACAAGTTGAGACCAGTTGAAACCAGATGAAACCAGTTAAAACCAGTTGAGAGCAGTTCAAACCAGTTGAAACCAGATGAAACCAGTTCAAACCAGTTTAAACCAGTTAAAAAAAGTTGAGACCAGTTCAAACCAGTTGAAATCAGATGAAACCAATTGAAACTAGTTGAGACCAGTTCAAACCAGTTGAAATCAGTTGAACCCAGTTAAAACCAGTTGAGACCAGTTCAAACCAGTTAAAGCAAGTTGAGACCAGTTGAAACCAGATGAAACCAGTTAAAACCAGTTGAAACTAGTAAAAACAGTTAAGACCAGTCGAGAACAGTTGAGGCCAGTTGAAACCAGTTGAGACCAGTTAAAACCAGTTGACACCAGTTGAACCCAATTAAAACCAGTTGAGTCCAGATGAAACCAATTGAAACCAGTTGAGACCCTTTCAAATTAGTTAAAACCAGATGAAACCAGTAAAAACCAGTTGAAACTAGTACAACCAGTTGAGATCAGTTAAAATCATTTGAAACCCGGAAAAAAAGCAGTTAAGACCAGTTGAGACCAGTTCAAACCAGTTAAAACCAGCTGAGACCAGTTGAACCCAGTTCAAACCAGTTAAAACCAGCTGAGACCAGTTGAAACCAGTTCAAACCAGTTGAGGCCAGCTGAAACCAGTCCAAATCAGTTGAGACCAGTTGAAACCAGTTAAAACCAGTTGAGAGCAGTTCAAACCAGTTGAAACCAGATGAAACGAGTTCAAACCAGTTGAAACCAGTAAAAAAAAGTTGAGACCAGTTTAAACCAGTTGATATCAGATGAAACCAGTTCAAACTAGTTGAGACCAGTTCAAACCAGTTGAAATCAGTTGAACCCAATTAAAACCTGTTGAGACCAGATCAAACCCGTTCAAACCGGATCAACCAAATTAAAATCAGTTGAGACCAGTTCAAACCAGTTAAAACAAGTTGAGACCAGTTAAAACCAGATAAAACCAGTTAAAACCAGTTGAGAGCAGTTGAGAGCAGTTCAAACCAGTTGAAACCAGATGAAACCAGTTCAAACCAGTTTAAACTATTTAAAAGAAGTTGAGACTAGTTAAAACCAGTTAAAACCAGATAAAACCAGTTAAAACCAGTTGAGAGCAGTTCAAACCAGTTGAAACCAGATGAAACCAGTTCAAACCAGTTTAAACAATTTAAAAGAAGTTGAGACTAGTTGAAACCAGATGAAACCAGTTAAAACCAGTTGAGAGCAGTTCAAACCAGTTGAAACCAGATGAAACCAGTTCAAACCAGTTTAAACCAGTTAAAAAAAGTTGAGACCAGTTCAAACCAGTTGAAATCAGATGAAACCAATTGAAACTAGTTGAGACCAGTTCAAACCAGTTGAAATCAGTTGAACCCAGTTAAATCCAGTTGAGACCAGTTCAAACCAGTTAAAGCAAGTTGAGACCAGTTGAAACCAGATGAAACCAGTTAAAACCAGTTGAAATTAGTACAACCAGTTGAGACCAGGTAAACCCATTTGAAACCAGAAAAAACAGTAAAGACCAGTCGAGAACAGTTGAGGCCAGTTAAAACCAGTTGAGACCAGTTGAAACCAGTTGACACCAGTTGAACCCAATTAAAACCAGTTGAGTCCAGATGAAACCAATTGAAACCAGTTGAGACCCTTTCAGATTAGTTAAAACCAGATGAAACCAGTAAAAAGCATGTGAAACTAGTACAACCAGTTGAGATCAGTTAAAACCATTTGAAACCCGGAAAAAGAGCAGTTAAGACCAGTTGAGACCAGTTCAAACCAGTTAAAACCAGCTGAGACCTGTTGAACCCAGTTCAAACCAGTTGAGGCCATCTGAAACCAGTCCAAATCAGTTGAGACCAGTTGAAACCAGTTAAAACCAGTTGAGACCAATTCAAAACAGTTGAGACCAGTTGAAACCAGTTAAAACCAGTTGAGAGCAGTTCAAACCAGTTGAAACCAGATGAAACGAGTTCAAACCAGTTGAAACCAGTTAAAAAAGGTTGAGACCAGTTTAAACCAGTTGATATCAGATGAAACCAGTTCAAACTAGTTGAGACCAGTTCAAACCAGTTGAAATCAGTTGAACCCAATTAAAACCTGTTGAGACCAGATCAAACCCGTTCAAACCGGATGAACCCAATTAAAATCAGTTGAAACCAGTTCAAACCAGTTAAAACAAGTTGAGACCAGTTCAAACCAGATGAAACCAGTTAAAACCAGTTGAGAGCAGTTCAAACCAGTTGAAACCAGATGAAACCAGTTCAAACCAGTTTAAACCAGTTAAAACAAGTTGAGACCAGTTGAAACCAGATGAAACCAGTTAAAACCAGTTGAGAGCAGTTCAAACCAGTTTAAACCAGTTAAAAAAAGTTGAGACCAGTTCAAAGCAGTTGAAATCAGATGAAACCAATTGAAACTAGTTGAGACCACTTCAAACCAGTTGAAATCAGTTGAACCCAGCTAAAACCAGTTGAGACCAGTTCAAACCAGTTAAAGCAAGTTGAGACCAGTTGAAACCAGATGAAACCAATTAAAAGTAGTTGAGATCAGATGAAAGCAGTTAAAACCAGTTGAGACCATTTCAAATTAATTGAAACCAGATGAAACTAGTACAACCAGTTGAGACCAGTCAAAACCATTTGAAACCAGAAAAAACAGTTAAGACCAATCGAGAACAGTTAAGGCCAGTTGAAACCAATTAAAACCAGTTGAGTCCAGATGAAACCAGTTGAAACCAGTTGAGACCATTTGAAATTAGTTGAAACCAGATGAAACCAGTTAAAACCAGTTGAAACTAGTACAACCAGTTGAGACCAGTTAAAACCATTTGAAACCAGAAAAAAACAGTTAAGACCAATCGAGAACAGTTAAGGCCAGTTGAACCCAATTAAAACCAGTTGAGTCCAGATGAAACCAGTTGAAACCAGTTGAGACCATTTCAAATTAGTTGAAACCAGATGAAACCAGTTAAAACCAGTTGAAACTAGTACAACCAGTTGAGACCAGTTAAAACCATTTGAAACCAGAAAAAAAACAGTTAAGACCAGTCGAGAACAGTTGAGACCAGTTAAAACCAGTTGACACCAGTTGAACCCAATTAAAACCAGTTGAGTCCAGATGAAACCAGTTGAAACCAGTTGAGACCAGTTAAAACCAGTTGACACCAGTTAGAAATAGTGATTCTATAGCATGACTTTACAAATTAAGATCAAAGTAGAAAATTGAGTTCACGATCATGTTTTCAAACGAAATTACTCTGTGTAATGACTATCAGTATTATAACGCTGATGAAATTGAATTAGCCCATGAAAGTTTCACTAAATTTCCAGTAAATTGGGTATTTGGTAATAATGACGCTAAGAGAAACATCTTGCTAGTATATTCGATGTGGTTATACAAGGATAGAAAATTCCTTGTATATGTTCTGTAGATTTCGTCGATTTTGTTACTCGCTAGAAATCTGTGCAAGGTTAGACAAAATGACAAAAATCCCCTATTGGGTAAATCGTATATTACATTGAAAACGGGTTTGAAACAGTTTCCAAAGTAAAACCGTCAAATTTACGTGCAAGGTAAACGAAATAATTCATTTTCAAGAAAGAGTGTGTTATGAATTCAAGTGAATGATACATGACCAATATAAGATGCTTGATAGTCGATTGCAGTTTGCCACAAGTACCAAACTATTTGAAAGTAATAGAAGAAATGAAAGGCCCTTTTTCTTCTCTATCCTAATTGCGTGTCCTATGGTTTCTTATCTTTGCGTCATTACTACCAATGACGCAGAATATAGTAAATTATATGAAGCAATGTTTTCACACACCGCAATTTTGTTAATCTGGTAGAGAGCTCTTTCTTCTTTGTTGAAAGGAAACAAATCATTAAAAATGTGAATTTAGTTTTCATTTCTGATGACACAAATCACACAAGTTTAAAAGAAACTGCATAATACAAGAACATAGTGATTCTACAGCATGACTTTACAAATTAGGATCGCACAATTTGGTTCACGATTGTGGTTTCAAAGTCTGTGTAATGAGTCTCGGCATTATAACGGTGCTGAAATCGAACTAGCAGAATTTTGGAAGTTTCATTGAATTTACGGTAAATTGGGTATTTGGCGGTAACGACGCAAAGTAGAGTAACATCGGAGAAAGAAATCAGTTACTGGGTGAATCGTACATGACACGTTCCCAGTGGTATAAAACCGTTAAATTTTGGTGCAAGATGTACTAAATGATTGGTTATCAAGAAAGAGAACGCTATGAATTACAATGTACATTTCATTGAAAACGGGTTCGAAACCGTTTCCAACGTAAAACCGTCAAATTTTCGTGCAAGGTAAAAGAAATAATCAATTTTCAAGAAAGAGTGTGACAAGTGAACAATTGCACATTACATTGAAAACGGGCTTGAACCCATTCCCAACGTGTAAAACCGTTAAAAATCTCGTGCAAGGTATACGAAATGATTGATTATCAAGAAACAGAACACTATGAACTCGTGAATGACAAATTACCAATTTTAGATGCTTGATAGTCTAATTACTTGCAGATTGCCACAAGTTTCAAAGAATTTGAAAGTAATAGAGAGAATGAAATGCCCTTTTTCTTCTCTCTCTGTAATTGCTTGTCCTATGGTTTCTTATTTTTGCGTCATTACTACCAATGACGCAATGTATAGTAAATTATATGTAACAACATATGTAACACAGCGCGAATTTTGTGAATTAGGTACAAAGCTCTTTCTTCTTTGTTGAAAGGAAACAAATCATTGAATTGGGAATTTCTTTCTTCTTTGTTGAAAGGAAACAAATCATTGAATTGGGAATTTCGTTTTCATTTCTTATGAGGCAAGTCACAAATTTAAAAGAAACTATGTGAATACAAGAAAATACTGATTCCATAGCATGACTTTACAAATGAAGAGCAAAGTAGACAATTTGGTTCACAATCATGTTTTAAAACGAAATGAGTCTGTGTAATGACTCTCGGTGTTATAACGGTGATGAAATCGAATTAGCCCATAATGAAAGTTTCACGGAATTTCCAGTAAATTGGGTATTTGGTAGTAACGACGCAAAGTAGAGGAACATCGGGCAAGTATATTCGATCTGGTATGCAAGGAGAGAAAATTCCTGGTATTTGTTCTGTCAATTTCGTCGATTTTGTTACTCGTTACAAATCTGTGCAAGGTTCGACAAAATGACAAGAATCCGTTATTGGGTAAATCGTATATTACTTTGAAAACTGGTTTGAAACCGTTTTCAACGTAAAACCGTCAAATTTTCGTGCAAGGTAAACGAAATAATTATTTTTCAAATAAGAGTGTGTTATGAATTGAAATGAATGATAAATGGCCAATATAAGATGCTTGATAGTCTATTGCAGTTTGCCACAAGTACCAAAGTATTTGAAAGTAATAGAACGAATGAAAGGCCTTTGGCAGTAACGACGCAAAATAAAGAAACATCGGAGAAAGAAATCCGTACTGGGTGAATCGTACATGGCATTGAAATCGGGCTTAAACCCGTTCCCAATGTGTAAAACCGCTAAATGTTCGTGCAAGGTGTACTAAATAGTTGGTTATCAAGAAAGAGAACGCTATGAATTCAAGCGAATAACAAGTGACAGCTGTACATTACATTGAAAACGGGCTTGAACCCGTTCCCAACGTGTAAAACCGTTAAAATTTCGTGCAAGGTACTAAAATAATTGATTATCAAGAAAGAGAACGCTATGAATTCGTGAATAACAAATTACCAATTTTAGATGCTTGATAATCTAATTACTTGCAGTTTGCCACAAATACCAAAGAATTTGAAAGTAATAGAGCGAATGAAATGCCCTTTTTCTTCTCTATCTTTGATTCCGTGTCCTGCGGTTTCTTATCTTTGCGTCATTACTTAAAATGACGCAATGTATAGTGAATTATATGTAACGACATATGTAACAAAGCGCGAATTTTGTGAATTTATTACAAAGCTCTTTGTTGAAAGGAAACAAATTTTGAATTTCGTTTTCATTTCTTATGACGCAATTCACAAGTTTAAATGAAACTGCGTAAATACAAGAAAATACTGATTCTATAGCATGACTTTACAAATTAAGATCAAAGTAGACAATTTGGTTCACAATCATGTTTTAAAACGAAATGAGTCCGTGTAATGACTCTCGGTGTTATAACGGAAGATGAAATCGAATTAGCCCATAATGAAAGTTTCACGGAATTTCCAGTAAATTGGGTATTTGGTAGTAACGACGCAAAGTAGAGAAACATCGGACAAGTATATTCGATCTGGTATCCAAGGAGAGAAAATTCCTTGTATTTGTTTTGTCGATTTCGTCGATTTTGTTACTTGCTAGAAATCTGTGCAAGGTTCGACAAAACAAAAATAAGTTATTAGGTAAATCGTACATTACGTTGAAATAAAAAAAAAACATTTCCAACGTAAAAGCGTCAATTTTTCGTGCAACGTAAACGAAATAATTAATTTTCAAGAAAGACTGCGCTGTGAATTCAAGTAAATGATAAATGACCAATGTAAGATGCATGATAGTCTATTGCCGTTTGCCACAAGTACTAAAGTATTTGAAAGTAATAGAACGAATGAAATGCCTTTTTTCTTCTCTATCCTTTAATTGCGTGTCCTATGGTTTCTTATCTTTGCGTCATTACAACCGATAACGCAATGTATAGTAAATTATATGTAACAATGTTTTCACACACCGCGAATTATGTGAATCTGGTAGAAAAGCTCTTTCTTCTTTCTTGAAAGGAAACAAATCATTAAAAATGTAAATTTTGTTTTCATTTCTTATGACGCAAATCAGAAGTTTAAAAGAAACTGCATGAATACAAGAAAATAGTGATTCTATAGCATGACAAATAGAGATCAGACAATTTGGTTCACGATCATGGTTTCAAAGTCTGTGTAATGAGTGTCGGCATTATAACGGTGCTGAAATCGAATTAGCACAATTTTCGAATTTCATTGAATTTACGGTAAATTGGGTATTCGGCAGTAACGACGCAAAGTAGAGAAACATCGGAGAAAGAAATCCGTTACTGGGTGAATCGTACATGACATTGAAATCGGGCTTGAACCTGTTCCCAATGGTATAAAACCGTTAAATTTTCGTGCAAGGTGCACTAGATAATTGGTTATCAAGAAAGAGAACGCTATGAATTCAAGTGAATGACAAATGAACAATTGTACATTACATTGAAAACGGGCTTGAACCCATTCAAAACGTGTAAAACCGTTAAAATTTCGGGCAAGGTATACGAAAAAATTGATTATCAAAAAAGGGAACGTTATGAATTCGTGAATGACAAATGACCAATTTTAGATGCTTGATAGTCTAATTACTTCCAGTTTGCCACAAGTACCAAAGAATTTTAAAGTAATAGAGCGAATGAAATGCCCTTTTTCTTCTCTATCTTTAATTGCGTGTCCTATGGTTTCTTATCTTTGCGTCATTACTTAAAATGACGCAATGTATAGTGAATTATATGTAACGACATATGTAACAAAGCGCGAATTTTGTGAATTTATTACAAAGCTCTTTGTTGAAAGGAAACAAATTTTGAATTTCGTTTTCATTTCTTATGACGCAATTCACAAGTTTAAATGAAACTGCGTAAATACAAGAAAATACTGATTCTATAGCATGACTTTACAAATTAAGATCAAAGTAGACAATTTGGTTCACAATCATGTTTTAAAACGAAATGAGTCCGTGTAATGGCTCTCGGTGTTATAACGGAAGATGAAATCGAATTAGCCCATAATGAAAGTTTCACGGAATTTCCAGTAAATTGGGTGTTTGGTAGTAACGACGCAAAGTAGAGAAACATCGGACAAGTATATTCGATCTGGTATGCAAGGAGAGAAAATTCCTGGTATTTGTTCTGTCGATTTCGTCGATTTTGTTACTCGTTACAAATCTGTGCAAGGTTCGACAAAATTACAAAAATCCGTTATTGAGTAAATCGTACATTACTTTGAAAACGGGTTTGAAACCGTTTTCAACGTAAAACCGTCAAATTTTCGTGCAAGTAAACGAAATTATTATTTTTCAAATAAGAGTGTGTTATGAATTGTAGTTTGCCACAAGAACCAAAGTATTTGAAAGTAATAGAACGTGATAGTAATAGAAAGAAGAAAGTAATAGTAATAGAAAGGCCTTTTTTTCTTCTCTATCCTTTAATTGCGTGTCGTAGGGTGTCTTCTCTTTGCGTCATTACTACCAATGACGTAAAATAAAGTAAATTATATGTAGCAATGTTTTCATTCACCACGAATTTCATCTGGTAGAGAGCTCTTCCCTCTTTGTTGAAAGGAAACAAATCATTGAATTGGGAATTTCGTTTTCATTTCTTATGACGCAATTCACAAGTTTAAAAGAAACTGCGTGAATACAAGAAAATAGTGATTCTATAGCATAACTTTACAAATTAAGATCAAAGTAGATAATTTGGTTCACAATCATGTTTTAAAACGAGATGAGTCTGTGTAATGACTCTCGGTGTTATAACGGTGATGAAATCGAATTAGCTCATAATGAAAGTTTCACTTAATTTCAAGTAAATTTGGTATTTGGTAGCAAACGACGCAAAGTAGAGAAACATCGGGCAAGTATATTCCATGTGTTATACAAGGAGAGAAAATTCCTTGTATTTGTTCTGTTGATTTCGTCGATTTTGTTACTCGCTAGAAATCTGTGCAAGGTTAGACAAAATCCGTTATTGGGTAAATCGTACATGACATTGAAATCGGGCTTGAACCTGTTCCCAATGGTATAAAACCGTTAAATTTTCGTGCAAGGTGCACTAGATAATTGGTTATCAAGAAAGAGAACGCTATGAATTCAAGTGAATGACAAATGAACAATTGTACATTACATTGAAAACGGGCTTGAACCCATTCAAAACGTGTAAAACCGTTAAAATTTCGGGCAAGGTATACGAAAAAATTGATTATCAAAAAAGGGAACGTTATGAATTCGTGAATGACAAATGACCAATTTTAGATGCTTGATAGTCTAATTACTTCCAGTTTGCCACAAGTACCAAAGAATTTTAAAGTAATAGAGCGAATGAAATGCCCTTTTTCTTCTCTATCTTTAATTGCGTGTCCTATGGTTTCTTATCTTTGCGTCATTACTTAAAATGACGCAATGTATAGTGAATTATATGTAACGACATATGTAACAAAGCGCGAATTTTGTGAATTTATTACAAAGCTCTTTGTTGAAAGGAAACAAATTTTGAATTTCGTTTTCATTTCTTATGACGCAATTCACAAGTTTAAATGAAACTGCGTAAATACAAGAAAATACTGATTCTATAGCATGACTTTACAAATTAAGATCAAAGTAGACAATTTGGTTCACAATCATGTTTTAAAACGAAATGAGTCCGTGTAATGGCTCTCGGTGTTATAACGGAAGATGAAATCGAATTAGCCCATAATGAAAGTTTCACGGAATTTCCAGTAAATTGGGTGTTTGGTAGTAACGACGCAAAGTAGAGAAACATCGGACAAGTATATTCGATCTGGTATGCAAGGAGAGAAAATTCCTGGTATTTGTTCTGTCGATTTCGTCGATTTTGTTACTCGTTACAAATCTGTGCAAGGTTCGACAAAATTACAAAAATCCGTTATTGAGTAAATCGTACATTACTTTGAAAACGGGTTTGAAACCGTTTTCAACGTAAAACCGTCAAATTTTCGTGCAAGTAAACGAAATTATTATTTTTCAAATAAGAGTGTGTTATGAATTGTAGTTTGCCACAAGAACCAAAGTATTTGAAAGTAATAGAACGTGATAGTAATAGAAAGAAGAAAGTAATAGTAATAGAAAGGCCTTTTTTTCTTCTCTATCCTTTAATTGCGTGTCGTAGGGTGTCTTCTCTTTGCGTCATTACTACCAATGACGTAAAATAAAGTAAATTATATGTAGCAATGTTTTCATTCACCACGAATTTCATCTGGTAGAGAGCTCTTCCCTCTTTGTTGAAAGGAAACAAATCATTGAATTGGGAATTTCGTTTTCATTTCTTATGACGCAATTCACAAGTTTAAAAGAAACTGCGTGAATACAAGAAAATAGTGATTCTATAGCATAACTTTACAAATTAAGATCAAAGTAGATAATTTGGTTCACAATCATGTTTTAAAACGAGATGAGTCTGTGTAATGACTCTCGGTGTTATAACGGTGATGAAATCGAATTAGCTCATAATGAAAGTTTCACTTAATTTCAAGTAAATTTGGTATTTGGTAGCAAACGACGCAAAGTAGAGAAACATCGGGCAAGTATATTCCATGTGTTATACAAGGAGAGAAAATTCCTTGTATTTGTTCTGTTGATTTCGTCGATTTTGTTACTCGCTAGAAATCTGTGCAAGGTTAGACAAAATCCGTTATTGGGTAAATCGTACATTACATTGAAATCGGGCTTGAACCTGTTCCCAATGGTATAAAACCGTTAAATTTTCGTGCAAGGTGCACTAGATAATTGGTTATCAAGAAAGAGAACGCTATGAATTCAAGTGAATGACAAATGAACAATTGTACATTACATTGAAAACGGGCTTGAACCCATTCAAAACGTGTAAAACCGTTAAAATTTCGGGCAAGGTATACGAAAAAATTGATTATCAAAAAAGGGAACGTTATGAATTCGTGAATGACAAATGACCAATTTTAGATGCTTGATAGTCTAATTACTTCCAGTTTGCCACAAGTACCAAAGAATTTTAAAGTAATAGAGCGAATGAAATGCCCTTTTTCTTCTCTATCTTTAATTGCGTGTCCTATGGTTTCTTATCTTTGCGTCATTACTTAAAATGACGCAATGTATAGTGAATTATATGTAACGACATATGTAACAAAGCGCGAATTTTGTGAATTTATTACAAAGCTCTTTGTTGAAAGGAAACAAATTTTGAATTTCGTTTTCATTTCTTATGACGCAATTCACAAGTTTAAATGAAACTGCGTAAATACAAGAAAATACTGATTCTATAGCATGACTTTACAAATTAAGATCAAAGTAGACAATTTGGTTCACAATCATGTTTTAAAACGAAATGAGTCCGTGTAATGGCTCTCGGTGTTATAACGGAAGATGAAATCGAATTAGCCCATAATGAAAGTTTCACGGAATTTCCAGTAAATTGGGTATTTGGTAGTAACGACGCAAAGTAGAGAAACATCGGACAAGTATATTCGATCTGGTATGCAAGGAGAGAAAATTCCTGGTATTTGTTCTGTCGATTTCGTCGATTTTGTTACTCGTTACAAATCTGTGCAAGGTTCGACAAAATTACAAAAATCCGTTATTGAGTAAATCGTACATTACTTTGAAAACGGGTTTGAAACCGTTTTCAACGTAAAACCGTCAAATTTTCGTGCAAGTAAACGAAATTATTATTTTTCAAATAAGAGTGTGTTATGAATTGTAGTTTGCCACAAGAACCAAAGTATTTGAAAGTAATAGAACGTGATAGTAATAGAAAGAAGAAAGTAATAGTAATAGAAAGGCCTTTTTTTCTTCTCTATCCTTTAATTGCGTGTCGTAGGGTGTCTTCTCTTTGCGTCATTACTACCAATGACGTAAAATAAAGTAAATTATATGTAGCAATGTTTTCATTCACCACGAATTTCATCTGGTAGAGAGCTCTTCCCTCTTTGTTGAAAGGAAACAAATCATTGAATTGGGAATTTCGTTTTCATTTCTTATGACGCAATTCACAAGTTTAAAAGAAACTGCGTGAATACAAGAAAATAGTGATTCTATAGCATAACTTTACAAATTAAGATCAAAGTAGATAATTTGGTTCACAATCATGTTTTAAAACGAGATGAGTCTGTGTAATGACTCTCGGTGTTATAACGGTGATGAAATCGAATTAGCTCATAATGAAAGTTTCACTTAATTTCAAGTAAATTTGGTATTTGGTAGCAAACGACGCAAAGTAGAGAAACATCGGGCAAGTATATTCCATGTGTTATACAAGGAGAGAAAATTCCTTGTATTTGTTCTGTTGATTTCGTCGATTTTGTTACTCGCTAGAAATCTGTGCAAGGTTAGACAAAATCCGTTATTGGGTAAATCGTACATTACATTGAAATCGGGCTTGAACCTGTTCCCAATGGTATAAAACCGATAATTTTCGTGCAAGGTGCACTAGATAATTGGTTATCAAGAAAGAGAACGCTATGAATTCAAGTGAATGACAAATGAACAATTGTACATTACATTGAAAACGGGCTTGAACCCATTCAAAACGTGTAAAACCGTTAAAATTTCGGGCAAGGTATACGAAAAAATTGATTATCAAAAAAGGGAACGTTATGAATTCGTGAATGACAAATGACCAATTTTAGATGCTTGATAGTCTAATTACTTCCAGTTTGCCACAAGTACCAAAGAATTTTAAAGTAATAGAGCGAATGAAATGCCCTTTTTCTTCTCTATCTTTAATTGCGTGTCCTATGGTTTCTTATCTTTGCGTCATTACTTAAAATGACGCAATGTATAGTGAATTATATGTAACGACATATGTAACAAAGCGCGAATTTTGTGAATTTATTACAAAGCTCTTTGTTGAAAGGAAACAAATTTTGAATTTCGTTTTCATTTCTTATGACGCAATTCACAAGTTTAAATGAAACTGCGTAAATACAAGAAAATACTGATTCTATAGCATGACTTTACAAATTAAGATCAAAGTAGACAATTTGGTTCACAATCATGTTTTAAAACGAAATGAGTCCGTGTAATGGCTCTCGGTGTTATAACGGAAGATGAAATCGAATTAGCCCATGATGAAAGTTTCACGGAATTTCCAGTAAATTGGGTGTTTGGTAGTAACGACGCAAAGTAGAGAAACATCGGACAAGTATATTCGATCTGGTATCCAAGGAGAGAAAATTCCTGGTATTTGTTCTGTCGATTTCGTCGATTTTGTTACTCGTTACAAATCTGTGCAAGGTTCGACAAAATTACAAAAATCCGTTATTGAGTAAATCGTACATTACTTTGAAAACGGGTTTGAAACCGTTTTCAACGTAAAACCGTGAAATTTTCGTGCAAGTAAACGAAATTATTATTTTTCAAATAAGAGTGTGTTATGAATTGTAGTTTGCCACAAGAACCAAAGTATTTGAAAGTAATAGAACGTGATAGTAATAGAAAGAAGAAAGTAATAGTAATAGAAAGGCCTTTTTTTCTTCTCTATCCTTTAATTGCGTGTCGTAGGGTGTCTTCTCTTTGCGTCATTACTACCAATGACGTAAAATAAAGTAAATTATATGTAGCAATGTTTTCATTCACCACGAATTTCATCTGGTAGAGAGCTCTTCCCTCTTTGTTGAAAGGAAACAAATCATTGAATTGGGAATTTCGTTTTCATTTCTTATGACGCAATTCACAAGTTTAAAAGAAACTGCGTGAATACAAGAAAATAGTGATTCTATAGCATAACTTTACAAATTAAGATCAAAGTAGATAATTTGGTTCACAATCATGTTTTAAAACGAGATGAGTCTGTGTAATGACTCTCGGTGTTATAACGGTGATGAAATCGAATTAGCTCATAATGAAAGTTTCACTTAATTTCAAGTAAATTTGGTATTTGGTAGCAAACGACGCAAAGTAGAGAAACATCGGGCAAGTATATTCCATGTGTTATACAAGGAGAGAAAATTCCTTGTATTTGTTCTGTTGATTTCGTCGATTTTGTTACTCGCTAGAAATCTGTGCAAGGTTAGACAAAATCCGTTATTGGGTAAATCGTACATTACATTGAAATCGGGCTTGAACCTGTTCCCAATGGTATAAAACCGTTAAATTTTCGTGCAAGGTGCACTAGATAATTGGTTATCAAGAAAGAGAACGCTATGAATTCAAGTGAATGACAAATGAACAATTGTACATTACATTGAAAACGGGCTTGAACCCATTCAAAACGTGTAAAACCGTTAAAATTTCGGGCAAGGTATACGAAAAAATTGATTATCAAAAAAGGGAACGTTATGAATTCGTGAATGACAAATGACCAATTTTAGATGCTTGATAGTCTAATTACTTCCAGTTTGCCACAAGTACCAAAGAATTTTAAAGTAATAGAGCGAATGAAATGCCCTTTTTCTTCTCTATCTTTAATTGCGTGTCCTATGGTTTCTTATCTTTGCGTCATTACTTAAAATGACGCAATGTATAGTGAATTATATGTAACGACATATGTAACAAAGCGCGAATTTTGTGAATTTATTACAAAGCTCTTTGTTGAAAGGAAACAAATTTTGAATTTCGTTTTCATTTCTTATGACGCAATTCACAAGTTTAAATGAAACTGCGTAAATACAAGAAAATACTGATTCTATAGCATGACTTTACAAATTAAGATCAAAGTAGACAATTTGGTTCACAATCATGTTTTAAAACGAAATGAGTCCGTGTAATGGCTCTCGGTGTTATAACGGAAGATGAAATCGAATTAGCCCATAATGAAAGTTTCACGGAATTTCCAGTAAATTGGGTATTTGGTAGTAACGACGCAAAGTAGAGAAACATCGGACAAGTATATTCGATCTGGTATGCAAGGAGAGAAAATTCCTGGTATTTGTTCTGTCGATTTCGTCGATTTTGTTACTCGTTACAAATCTGTGCAAGGTTCGACAAAATTACAAAAATCCGTTATTGAGTAAATCGTACATTACTTTGAAAACGGGTTTGAAACCGTTTTCAACGTAAAACCGTCAAATTTTCGTGCAAGTAAACGAAATTATTATTTTTCAAATAAGAGTGTGTTATGAATTGTAGTTTGCCACAAGAACCAAAGTATTTGAAAGTAATAGAACGTGATAGTAATAGAAAGAAGAAAGTAATAGTAATAGAAAGGCCTTTTTTTCTTCTCTATCCTTTAATTGCGTGTCGTAGGGTGTCTTCTCTTTGCGTCATTACTACCAATGACGTAAAATAAAGTAAATTATATGTAGCAATGTTTTTATTCACCACGAATTTCATCTGGTAGAGAGCTCTTCCCTCTTTGTTGAAAGGAAACAAATCATTGAATTGGGAATTTCGTTTTCATTTCTTATGACGCAATTCACAAGTTTAAAAGAAACTGCGTGAATACAAGAAAATAGTGATTCTATAGCATAACTTTACAAATTAAGATCAAAGTAGATAATTTGGTTCACAATCATGTTTTAAAACGAGATGAGTCTGTGTAATGACTCTCGGTGTTATAACGGTGATGAAATCGAATTAGCTCATAATGAAAGTTTCACTTAATTTCAAGTAAATTTGGTATTTGGTAGCAAACGACGCAAAGTAGAGAAACATCGGGCAAGTATATTCCATGTGTTATACAAGGAGAGAAAATTCCTTGTATTTGTTCTGTTGATTTCGTCGATTTTGTTACTCGCTAGAAATCTGTGCAAGGTTAGACAAAATCCGTTATTGGGTAAATCGTACATTACATTGAAAACGGGTTCGAAACCGTTCCCAACGTAAAACCGTCAAATTTTCGTGCAAGGTAAGAGAAATAATCAATTTTCAAGAAAGAGTGTGTTAGGAATTCAGGTGAATGATAGATGACCAATATAAGATGCTTGATAGTCTATTGTAGTTTGCCACAAGTACCAAAGTATTTGAAAGTAATAGAACGAATGAAAGGCCTTTTTTTCTTCTCTATCCTTTAATTGCGTGTCGTAGAGTTTCTTATCTTTGCGTCATTACTACCAATGACATAAAATATAGCAAATTATATGTAGCAATGTTTTCATTCACCGCGAATTTTGTAAATCGGGAAGAGAGCTCTTCCCTCTTTGTTGAAAGGAAACAAATCATTGAATTGGGAATTTCGTTTTCCTTTCTTATGACGCAATTCACAAGTTTAAAAGAAACTGCGTGAATACAAGAAAATGCTATATAGCATGACTTTACAAATTAAGATCAAAGTAGACAATTTGGTTCACAATCATGTTTTAAAACGAAATGAGTCTGTGTAATGACTCTCGGTGTTATAACGGTGATGAAATCGAATTAGCCCATAATGAAAGTTTCACGGAATTTCCAGTAAATTGGGTATTTGATAGTAACGACGCAAAGTAGAGAAACATCGGACAAGTATATTCGATCTGGTATGCAAGGAGAGAAAATTCCTGGTATTTGTTCTGTCGATTTCGTCGATTTTGTTACTCGTTACAAATCTGTGCAAGGTTCGACAAAATTACAAAAATCCGTTATTGAGTAAATCGTACATTACTTTGAAAACGGGTTTGAAACCGTTTTCAACGTAAAACCGTCAAATTTTCGTGCAAGTAAACGAAATTATTATTTTTTTAAATAAGAGTGTGTTATGAATTGTAGTTTGCCACAAGAACCAAAGTATTTGAAAGTAATAGAACGTGATAGTAATAGAAAGAAGAAAGTAATAGTAATAGAAAGGCCTTTTTTTCTTCTCTATCCTTTAATTGCGTGTCGTAGGGTGTCTTCTCTTTGCGTCATTACTACCAATGACGTAAAATAAAGTAAATTATATGTAGCAATGTTTTCATTCACCACGAATTTCATCTGGTAGAGAGCTCTTCCCTCTTTGTTGAAAGGAAACAAATCATTGAATTGGGAATTTCGTTTTCATTTCTTATGACGCAATTCACAAGTTTAAAAGAAACTGCGTGAATACAAGAAAATAGTGATTCTATAGCATAACTTTACAAATTAAGATCAAAGTAGATAATTTGGTTCACAATCATGTTTTAAAACGAGATGAGTCTGTGTAATGACTCTCGGTGTTATAACGGTGATGAAATCGAATTAGCTCATAATGAAAGTTTCACTTAATTTCAAGTAAATTTGGTATTTGGTAGCAAACGACGCAAAGTAGAGAAACATCGGGCAAGTATATTCCATGTGTTATACAAGGAGAGAAAATTCCTTGTATTTGTTCTGTTGATTTCGTCGATTTTGTTACTCGCTAGAAATCTGTGCAAGGTTAGACAAAATCCGTTATTGGGTAAATCGTACATTACATTGAAAACGGGTTCGAAACCGTTCCCAACGTAAAACCGTCAAATTTTCGTGCAAGGTAAGAGAAATAATCAATTTTCAAGAAAGAGTGTGTTAGGAATTCAGGTGAATGATAGATGACCAATATAAGATGCTTGATAGTCTATTGTAGTTTGCCACAAGTACCAAAGTATTTGAAAGTAATAGAACGAATGAAAGGCCTTTTTTTCTTCTCTATCCTTTTAATTGCGTGTCGTAGGGTTTCTTATCTTTGCGTCATTACTACCAATGACATAAAATATAGCAAATTATATGTAGCAATGTTTTCATTCACCGCGAATTTTGTAAATCTGGAAGAGAGCTCTTCCCTCTTTGTTGAAAGGAAACAAATCATTGAATTGGGAATTTCGTTTTCCTTTCTTATGACGCAATTCACAAGTTTAAAAGAAACTGCGTGAATACAAGAAAATGCTATAGCATGACTTTACAAATTAAGATCAAAGTAGACAATTTGGTTCACAATCATGTTTTAAAACGAAATGAGTCTGTGTAATGACTCTCGGTGTTATAACGGTGATGAAATCGAATTAGCCCATAATGAAAGTTTCACGAAATTTCCAGTAAATTGGGTATTTGATAGTAACGACGCAAAGTAGAGAAACATCGATCTGGCATGCAAGGAGAGAAAATTCCTGGTATTTGTTCTGTCGATTTCGTCGATTTTGTTACTCGTTACAAATCTGTGCAAGGTTCGTCAAATGCCTTCCGAAGATCTATGAATTCAACTCCAGAAATTTGATTATCTATATTCAAAGACCACTGATTCACAAGTTTTGCAAGAGCAGTTGATGTGGAATGAAATGGTCTGAAACCAGATTGATTAGGGTGTAGTAAATCATTCGCATTCATGAATTCGCTCAGTTGTTGATGTACGGTCCTTTCGATAATTTTACTCACTGTTGGTAAGATTGAAATGGGGCGATAGTTATTCAACGAAAAAATATCTCCTGCTTTGAATATTGGTACTACAAGAGCCTTTTTCCATTCATGTGGAACACCTCCCGTAGACAGGGATTTGTTAATGATATCGCAAAGAGATTCTGCAATAACATTCTTTGTCATCTTTAAAAGTTTGTAGCCGATGTGACCTTCTCCGGTTGCTTTATCTATGCCAAGAAGCTCGAACTGTCTAAATACAAAATCTCTCGTTATCATACTTAATTTAAATTGAGAATGAGAAGGAACAAAGCCTTTGTCCTCATCTAATATCATTTGAGAAGTATTTCTCTGCAGATCTTTTGTAATTTTAGTAGCATTAGATATGAAAAAATTGTTGAATGCTTCAGCAATAATTGCGTTGTCCGATACTTCTGCATCATCAACCTTTATGGTATTGGGAGAAATGAGTGATGATTTAGGCGTAAATTCTCTCAAGCTCTTCCACATTTTTTTACTGCTGTTACGATTTTGTAAAATTTGGTCAGTGTTATACTGTTTTTTCTTATTCTCATGAGATGAGTAACTTTGTGTTTTAGACATTTATAGGTATTCCAAAGATCATTGCTGTTGTTAGTTTTAGGAGCTTTGAGAACTTTATCACGTTCCGTCATGAGCTTAACAACCTCATTAGATATCCATGGACATGCATGTTTTCTTATCCGCTTTTTGCGCAAAGGTATATGCTTGTTGACAACATTATTGAAAAGAGTCAACCACATATCCCACGTATCATCAACGTCGTCTATATCTTTTATGACCTGCCACGGAGCACTTCTCAAATCACTATAAAATTCCTCCTCATTAAGATTTATTAATGAGCGAAATTACGCACATTCAGATTTTTGATGGATCTTTGCACTGAAGTCCCGAATAGCATATACCAAATAATGATCACTAATGCTAGTCTCAAATATTCCCCATTCACTGTAAAGTTCTTTGATACAAATATCAAATCAATTAAAGTAAAAGCAGTAAAAGTAGAAGCAGTATTTGTAACTGACTTGGTCCGTACATATTTGTATAAAACATAACTTTTTCGGCATTCACATCATGTTGGTGTGGCATATAATTACAATTGAAATCACCTAATATAATACTGTACAACTCATATGTTCCGAGAGAGCAGAGCCCAAAGTCCTCTCTAATTCGTCAAAGAAATCAGCGTGAGAATTCGGAGGTCTGTAAAATTCCCCTACAAGGATGGAAGGCTTATTTGGATAATTCTATTCAAACCAAAGGCATTCTAAAATAGATGAATTCAAATCGTCTCTTATTTTATAGTTGAATCTTTTGGAAATATATACAGCCACACCGCCACCATGTCTTGTACGGTCTCTATCTAACAAACCAGTTAAAGCAAGTTGAGACCAGTTGAAACCAGATGAAACCAGTTAAAACCAGTTGAAACTAGTACAACCAGTTGAGACCAGGTAAAACCATTTGAAACCAGAAAAAAAACAGTTAAGACCACTCGAGAACAGTTGAGGCCAGTTGAAACCAGTTGAGACCAGTTAAAACCAGTTGACACCAGTTGAACCCAATTAAAACCAGTTGAGTCCAGATGAAACCAATTGAAACCAGTTGAGACCCTTTCAAATTAGTTAAAACCAGATGAAACCAGTAAAAACCAGTTGAAACTAGTACAACCAGTTGAGATCAGTTAAAACCATTTGAAACCCGGGAAAAAAGCAGTTAAGACCAGTTGAGACCAGTTTAAACCAGTTAAAACCAGCTGAGACCAGGTGAACCCAGTTCAAACCAGTTGAGGCCAGCTGAGACCAGTTGAAACCAGTTCAAACCAGTTGAGGACAGCTGAAACCAGTCCAAATCAGTTCAGACCAGTTGAAACCAGTTAAAACCAGTTGAGAGCAGTTCAAACCAGTTGAAACCAGATGAAACGAGTTCAAACCAGTTGAAACCAGTTAAAAAAAGTTGAGACCAGTTTAAACCAGTTGATATCCGATGAAACCAGTTCAAACTAGTTGAGACCAGTTCAAACCAGTTGAAATCAGTTGCACCCAATTAAAACCTGTTGAGACCAGATCAAACCCGTTCAAACCGGATGAACCCAATTAAAATCAGTTGAGACCAGTTCAAACCAGTCAAAACAAGTTGAGACCAGTTAAAACCAGATGAAACCAGTTAAAACCAGTTGAGAGCAGTTCAAACTAGTTGAAACCAGATGAAACCAGTTAAAACCAGTTGAGAGCAGTTCAAACCAGTTGAAACCAGATGAAACCAGTTCAAACCAGTTTAAAGCAGTTAAAAAAAGTTGAGACCAGTTCAAACCAGTTGAAATCAGATGAAACCAATTGAAACTAGTTGAGACCAGTTCAAACCAGTTGAAATCAGTTGAACCCAGTTAAAACCAGTTGAGACCAGTTCAAACCAGTTAAAGCAAGTTGAGACCAGTTGAAACAAGATGAAACCAGTTAAAACCAGTTGAAACTAGTACAACCAGTTGAGACCAGGTAAAACCATTTGAAACCCGGAAAAAAAGCAGTTAAGACCAGTTCAAACCAGTTCAAACCAGCTGAGACCAGTTGAACCCAGTTCAAACCAGTTGAGGCCAGCTGAGACCATTTGAAACCAGATGAAACCAGTTAAAACCAGTTGAAACTAGTACAACCAGTTGAGACCAGGTTAAACCATTTGAAAGCAGAAAAAAAAACAGTTAAGACCAGGTGAGAACAGTTGAGTCCAGTTGAAACCAGTTGAGACCAGTTAAAACCAGTTGACACCAGTTGAACCCAATTAAAACCAGTTGAGTCCAGATGAAACCAATTGAAACCAGTTGAGACCCTTTCAAATTAGTTAAAACCAGATGAAACCAGTAAAAACCAGTTGAAACTAATACAACCAGTTGAGATCAGATAAAAAAATTTGAAACCCGGAAAAAAAGCAGTTAAGACCAGTTCAGACCAGTTGAACCCAGTTCAAACCAGTTGAGGCCAGCTGAGACCAGTTGAAACCAGTTCAATCCAGTTGAGGCCAGCTGAAACCAGTCCAAATCAGTTGAGACCAGTTGAAACCAGTTAAAACCAGTTGAGACCAATTCAAAAGTTGAGACCAGTTGAAACCAGTTAAAACCAGTTGAGAGCAGTTCAAACCAGTTGAAACCAAATGAAACGAGTTCAAACCAGTTGAAACCAGTTTAAAAAAGTTGAGACCAGTTTAAACCAGTTGATATCAGATGAAACCAGTTCAAACTAGTTGAGACCAGTTCAAACCAGTTGAAATCAGTTGAACCCAATTAAAACCTGTTGAGACCAGATCAAACCCGTTCAAACCGGAAGAACCCAATTAAAATCAGTTGAGACCAGTTCAAACCAGTTAAAACAAGTTGAGACCAGTTAAAACGAGATGAAACCAGTTAAAACCAGATGAAACCAGTTAAAACCAGTTGAGATCAGTTCAAACCAGTTGAAACCAGATGAAACCAGTTCAAACCAGTTTAAACCAGTTAAAACAAGTTGAGACTAGTTGAAACCAGATGACACCAGTTAAAACCAGTTGAGAGCAGTTCAAACCAGTTGAAACCAGATGAAACCAGTTCAAACCAGTTTAAACCAGTTAAAAAAAGTTGAGACCAGTTCAAACCAGTTGAAATCAGATGAAACCAATTGAAACTAGTTGAGACCAGTTCAAACCAGTTGAAATCTTTTGAACCCAGTTAAAACCAGTTGAGACCAGTTCAAACCAGTTAAAGCAAGTTGAGACCAGTTGAAACCAGATGAAACCAGTTAAAACCAGTTGAAACTAGTACAACCAGTTGAGACCAGGTAAAACCATTTGAAACCAGAAAAAAAACAGTTAAGACCAGTCGAGAACAGTTGAAGCCAGTTGAAACCAGTTGAGACCAGTTAAAACCAGTTGACACCAGTTGAACCCAATTAAAACCAGTTGAGTCCAGATGAAACCAATTGAAACCAGTTGAGACCCTTTCAAATTAGTTAAAACCAGATGAAACCAGTAAAAAGCAGTTGAAACTAGAACAACCAGTTGAGATCAGTTAAAACCATTTGAAACCCGGAAAAAAAGCAGTTAAGACCAGTTCAGACCAGTTCAAACCAGTTCAAACCAGCTGAGACCAGCTGAACCCAGTTCAAATCAGTTGAGGCCAGCTGAGACCAGTTGAAACCAGTTCAAACCAGTTGAGGCCAGCTGAAACCAGTCCAAATTAGTTGAGACCAGTTGAAACCAGTTAAAACCAGTTGAGAGCAGTTCAAACCAGTTGAAACCAGATGAATCGAGTTCAAACCAGTTGAAACCAGTTAAAAAAATGAGACCAGTTTAAACCAGTTGATATCAGATGAAACCAGTTCAAACTAGTTGAGACCAGTTCAACCCAATTGAAATCAGTTGAACCCAATTAAAACCTGTTGAGACCAGATCAAACCCGTTCAAACCGGATGAACCAAATTAAAATCAGTTGAGACCAGTTCAAACCAGTTAAAACAAGTTGAGACCAGTTAAAACCAGATAAAACCAGTTAAAACCAGTTGAGAGCAGTTCAAACCAGTTGAAACCAGATGAAACCAGTTCAAACCAGTTTAAACCATTCAAAAGAAGTTGAGACTAGTTGAAACCAGATGAAACCAGTTAAAACCAGTTGAGAGCAGTTCAAACCAGTTGAAACCAGATGAAACCAGTTCAAACCAGTTTAAACCAGTTAAAAAAAGTTGAGACCAGTTCAAACCAGTTGAAATCAGATGAAACCAATTGAAACTAGTTGAGACCAGTTCAAACCAGTTGAAATCAGTTGAACCCAGTTAAATCCAGTTGAGACCAGTTCAAACCAGTTAAAGCAAGTTGAGACCAGTTGAAACCAGATGAAACCAGTTAAAACCAGTTGAGACCAGGTAAAACCATTTGAAACCAGAAAAAACAGTAAAGACCAGTCGAGAGCAGTTGAGGCCAGTTAAAACCAGTTGAGACCAGTTGAAACCAGTTGACACCAGTTGAACCCAATTAAAACCAGTTGAGTCCAGATGAACCCAATTGAAACCAGTTTAGACCCTTTCAGATTAGTTAAAACCAGATGAAACCAGTAAAAAGCAGTTGAAACTAGTACAACCAGTTCAAACCAGTTAAAACCAGCTGAGACCAGTTGAACCCAGTTCAAACCGGTTGAGGCCATCTGAAACCAGTCCAAATCAGTTGAGACCAGTTGAAACCAGTTAAAACCAGTTGAGAGCAGTTCAAACCAGTTGAAACCAGATGAAACGAGTTCAAACCAGTTGAAACCAGTTAAAAAAAGTTGAGACCAGTTTAAACCAGTTGATATCAGATGAAACCAGTTCAAACTAGTTGAGACCAGTTCAAACGAGTTGAAATCAGTTGAACCCAATTAAAACCTGTTGAGACCAGATCAAACCCGTTCAAACCGGATGAACCCAATTAAAATCAATTGAAACCAGTTCAAACCAGTTAAAACAAGTTGAGACCAGTTCAAACCAGATGAAACCAGTTAAAACCAGTTGAGAGCAGTTCAAACCAGTTGAAACCAGATGAAACCAGTTCAAACCAGTTTAAACCAGTTAAAACAAGTTGAGACCAGTTGAAACCAGATGAAACCAGTTAAAACCAATTGAGAGCAGTTGAAACCAGTTGAAACCAGATGAAACCAGTTCAAACCAGTTTAAACCAGTTAAAAAAAGTTGAGACCAGTTCAAACCAGTTGAAATCAGATGAAACCAATTGAAACTAGTTGAGACCAGTTCAAACCAGTTGAAATCAGTTGAACCCAGTTAAAACCAGTTGAGACCAGTTCAAACCAGTTAAAGCAAGTTGAGACCAGTTGAAACCAGATGAAACCAATTAAAAGTAGTTGAGATCAGATGAAACCAGTTAAAACCAGTTGAGACCATTTCAAATTAGTTGAAACCAGATGAAACTAGTACAACCAGTTGAGACCAGTCAAAACCATTTGAAACCAGAAAAAAACAGTTAAGACCAATCGAGAACAGTTAAGGCCAGTTGAAACCAATTAAAACCAGTTGAGTCCAGATGAAACCAGTTGAAACCAGTTGAGACCATTTCAAATTAGTTGAAACCAGATGAAACCAGTTAAAACCAGTTGAAACTAGTACAACCAGTTGAGACCAGTTAAAACCATTTGAAACCAGAAAAAAAACCAGTTAAGACCAGTCGAGAACAGTTGAGACCAGTTAAAACCAGTTGACACCAGTTGAACCCAATTAAAACCAGTTGAGTCCAGATGAAACCAGTTAAAACCAGTTGAGACCATTTCAAATTAGTTGAAACCAGATGAAACCAGTTAAAACCAGTTGAAACTAGTACAACCAGTTGAGACCAGTCAAAACCATTTGAAACCAGAAAAAAACAGTTAAGACCAATCGAGAACAGTTAAGGCCAGTTGAACCCAATTAAAACCAGTTGAGTCCAGATGAAACCAGTTGAAACCAGTTGAGACCATTTCAAATTAGTTGAAACCAGATGAAACCAGTTAAAACCAGTTGAAACTAGTACAACCAGTTGAGACCAGTTAAAACCATTTGAAACCAGAAAAAAAACAGTTAAGACCAGTCGAGAACAGTTGAGACCAGTTAAAACCAGTTGACACCAGTTGAACCCAATTAAAACCAGTTGAGTCCAGATGAAACCAGTTGAAACCAGTTGAGACCAGTTAAAACCAGTTGACACCAGTTAGAAATAGTGATTCTATAGCATGACTTTACAAATTAAGATCAAAGTAGAAAATTGAGTTCACGATCATGTTTTCAAACGAAATTACTCTGTGTAATGACTATCAGTATTATAACGCTGATGAAATTGAATTAGCCCATGAAAGTTTCACTAAATTTCCAGTAAATTGGGTATTTGGTAATAATGACGCTAAGAGAAACATCTTGCTAGTATATTCGATGTGGTTATACAAGGATAGAAAATTCCTTGTATATGTTCTGTAGATTTCGTCGATTTTGTTACTCGCTAGAAATCTGTGCAAGGTTAGACAAAATGACAAAAATCCCCTATTGGGTAAATCGTATATTACATTGAAAACGGGTTTGAAACAGTTTCCAAAGTAAAACCGTCAAATTTACGTGCAAGGTAAACGAAATAATTCATTTTCAAGAAAGAGTGTGTTATGAATTCAAGTGAATGATACATGACCAATATAAGATGCTTGATAGTCGATTGCAGTTTGCCACAAGTACCAAACTATTTGAAAGTAATAGAAGAAATGAAAGGCCCTTTTTCTTCTCTATCCTAATTGCGTGTCCTATGGTTTCTTATCTTTGCGTCATTACTACCAATGACGCAGAATATAGTAAATTATATGAAGCAATGTTTTCACACACCGCAATTTTGTTAATCTGGTAGAGAGCTCTTTCTTCTTTGTTGAAAGGAAACAAATCATTAAAAATGTGAATTTAGTTTTCATTTCTGATGACACAAATCACACAAGTTTAAAAGAAACTGCATAATACAAGAACATAGTGATTCTACAGCATGACTTTACAAATTAGGATCGCACAATTTGGTTCACGATTGTGGTTTCAAAGTCTGTGTAATGAGTCTCGGCATTATAACGGTGCTGAAATCGAACTAGCAGAATTTTGGAAGTTTCATTGAATTTACGGTAAATTGGGTATTTGGCGGTAACGACGCAAAGTAGAGTAACATCGGAGAAAGAAATCAGTTACTGGGTGAATCGTACATGACACGTTCCCAGTGGTATAAAACCGTTAAATTTTGGTGCAAGATGTACTAAATGATTGGTTATCAAGAAAGAGAACGCTATGAATTACAATGTACATTTCATTGAAAACGGGTTCGAAACCGTTTCCAACGTAAAACCGTCAAATTTTCGTGCAAGGTAAAAGAAATAATCAATTTTCAAGAAAGAGTGTGACAAGTGAACAATTGCACATTACATTGAAAACGGGCTTGAACCCATTCCCAACGTGTAAAACCGTTAAAAATCTCGTGCAAGGTATACGAAATGATTGATTATCAAGAAACAGAACACTATGAACTCGTGAATGACAAATTACCAATTTTAGATGCTTGATAGTCTAATTACTTGCAGATTGCCACAAGTTTCAAAGAATTTGAAAGTAATAGAGAGAATGAAATGCCCTTTTTCTTCTCTCTCTGTAATTGCTTGTCCTATGGTTTCTTATTTTTGCGTCATTACTACCAATGACGCAATGTATAGTAAATTATATGTAACAACATATGTAACACAGCGCGAATTTTGTGAATTAGGTACAAAGCTCTTTCTTCTTTGTTGAAAGGAAACAAATCATTGAATTGGGAATTTCTTTCTTCTTTGTTGAAAGGAAACAAATCATTGAATTGGGAATTTCGTTTTCATTTCTTATGAGGCAAGTCACAAATTTAAAAGAAACTATGTGAATACAAGAAAATACTGATTCCATAGCATGACTTTACAAATGAAGAGCAAAGTAGACAATTTGGTTCACAATCATGTTTTAAAACGAAATGAGTCTGTGTAATGACTCTCGGTGTTATAACGGTGATGAAATCGAATTAGCCCATAATGAAAGTTTCACGGAATTTCCAGTAAATTGGGTATTTGGTAGTAACGACGCAAAGTAGAGGAACATCGGGCAAGTATATTCGATCTGGTATGCAAGGAGAGAAAATTCCTTGTATTTGTTCTGTCAATTTCGTCGATTTTGTTACTCGTTACAAATCTGTGCAAGGTTCGACAAAATGACAAGAATCCGTTATTGGGTAAATCGTATATTACTTTGAAAACTGGTTTGAAACCGTTTTCAACGTAAAACCGTCAAATTTTCGTGCAAGGTAAACGAAATAATTATTTTTCAAATAAGAGTGTGTTATGAATTGAAATGAATGATAAATGGCCAATATAAGATGCTTGATAGTCTATTGCAGTTTGCCACAAGTACCAAAGTATTTGAAAGTAATAGAACGAATGAAAGGCCTTTGGCAGTAACGACGCAAAATAAAGAAACATCGGAGAAAGAAATCCGTACTGGGTGAATCGTACATGGCATTGAAATCGGGCTTAAACCCGTTCCCAATGTGTAAAACCGCTAAATGTTCGTGCAAGGTGTACTAAATAGTTGGTTATCAAGAAAGAGAACGCTATGAATTCAAGCGAATAACAAGTGACAGCTGTACATTACATTGAAAACGGGCTTGAACCCGTTCCCAACGTGTAAAACCGTTAAAATTTCGTGCAAGGTACTAAAATAATTGATTATCAAGAAAGAGAACGCTATGAATTCGTGAATAACAAATTACCAATTTTAGATGCTTGATAATCTAATTACTTGCAGTTTGCCACAAATACCAAAGAATTTGAAAGTAATAGAGCGAATGAAATGCCCTTTTTCTTCTCTATCTTTGATTCCGTGTCCTGCGGTTTCTTATCTTTGCGTCATTACTTAAAATGACGCAATGTATAGTGAATTATATGTAACGACATATGTAACAAAGCGCGAATTTTGTGAATTTATTACAAAGCTCTTTGTTGAAAGGAAACAAATTTTGAATTTCGTTTTCATTTCTTATGACGAAATTCACAAGTTTAAATGAAACTGCGTAAATACAAGAAAATACTGATTCTATAGCATGACTTTACAAATTAAGATCAAAGTAGACAATTTGGTTCACAATCATGTTTTAAAACGAAATGAGTCCGTGTAATGACTCTCGGTGTTATAACGGAAGATGAAATCGAATTAGCCCATAATGAAAGTTTCACGGAATTTCCAGTAAATTGGGTATTTGGTAGTAACGACGCAAAGTAGAGAAACATCGGACAAGTATATTCGATCTGGTATCCAAGGAGAGAAAATTCCTTGTATTTGTTTTGTCGATTTCGTCGATTTTGTTACTTGCTAGAAATCTGTGCAAGGTTCGACAAAACAAAAATAAGTTATTAGGTAAATCGTACATTACGTTGAAATAAAAAAAAACATTTCCAACGTAAAAGCGTCAATTTTTCGTGCAACGTAAACGAAATAATTAATTTTCAAGAAAGACTGCGCTGTGAATTCAAGTAAATGATAAATGACCAATGTAAGATGCATGATAGTCTATTGCCGTTTGCCACAAGTACTAAAGTATTTGAAAGTAATAGAACGAATGAAATGCCTTTTTTCTTCTCTATCCTTTAATTGCGTGTCCTATGGTTTCTTATCTTTGCGTCATTACAACCAATAACGCAATGTATAGTAAATTATATGTAACAATGTTTTCACACACCGCGAATTATGTGAATCTGGTAGAAAAGCTCTTTCTTCTTTCTTGAAAGGAAACAAATCATTAAAAATGTAAATTTTGTTTTCATTTCTTATGACGCAAATCAGAAGTTTAAAAGAAACTGCATGAATACAAGAAAATAGTGATTCTATAGCATGACAAATAGAGATCAGACAATTTGGTTCACGATCATGGTTTCAAAGTCTGTGTAATGAGTGTCGGCATTATAACGGTGCTGAAATCGAATTAGCACAATTTTCGAATTTCATTGAATTTACGGTAAATTGGGTATTTGGCAGTAACGACGCAAAGTAGAGAAACATCGGAGAAAGAAATCCGTTACTGGGTGAATCGTACATGACATTGAAATCGGGCTTGAACCTGTTCCCAATGGTATAAAACCGTTAAATTTTCGTGCAAGGTGCACTAGATAATTGGTTATCAAGAAAGAGAACGCTATGAATTCAAGTGAATGACAAATGAACAATTGTACATTACATTGAAAACGGGCTTGAACCCATTCAAAACGTGTAAAACCGTTAAAATTTCGGGCAAGGTATACGAAAAAATTGATTATCAAAAAAGGGAACGTTATGAATTCCTGAATGACAAATGACCAATTTTAGATGCTTGATAGTCTAATTACTTCCAGTTTGCCACAAGTACCAAAGAATTTTAAAGTAATAGAGCGAATGAAATGCCCTTTTTCTTCTCTATCTTTAATTGCGTGTCCTATGGTTTCTTATCTTTGCGTCATTACTTAAAATGACGCAATGTATAGTGAATTATATGTAACGACACATGTAACAAAGCGCGAATTTTGTGAATTTATTACAAAGCTCTTTGTTGAAAGGAAACAAATTTTGAATTTCGTTTTCATTTCTTATGACGCAATTCACAAGTTTAAATGAAACTGCGTAAATACAAGAAAATAGTGATTCTATAGCATAACTTTACAAATTAAGATCAAAGTAGATAATTTGGTTCACAATCATGTTTTAAAACGAGATGAGTCTGTGTAATGACTCTCGGTGTTATAACGGTGATGAAATCGAATTAGCTCATAATGAAAGTTTCACTTAATTTCAAGTAAATTTGGTATTTGGTAGCAAACGACGCAAAGTAGAGAAACATCGGGCAAGTATATTCCATGTGTTATACAAGGAGAGAAAATTCCTTGTATTTGTTCTGTTGATTTCGTCGATTTTGTTACTCGCTAGAAATCTGTGCAAGGTTAGACAAAATCCGTTATTGGGTAAATCGTACATTACATTGAAAACGGGTTCGAAACCGTTCCCAACGTAAAACCGTCAAATTTTCGTGCAAGGTAAGAGAAATATTCAATTTTCAAGAAAGAGTGTGTTAGGAATTCAGGTGAATGATAGATGACCAATATAAGATGCTTGATAGTCTATTGTAGTTTGCCACAAGTACCAAAGTATTTGAAAGTAATAGAACGAATGAAAGGCCTTTTTTTCTTCTCTATCCTTTAATTGCGTGTCGTAGGGTTTCTTATCTTTGCGTCATTACTACCAATGACATAAAATATAGCAAATTATATGTAGCAATGTTTTCATTCACCGCGAATTTTGTAAATCTGGAAGAGAGCTCTTCCCTCTTTGTTGAAAGGAAACAAATCATTGAATTGGGAATTTCGTTTTCCTTTCTTATGACGCAATTCACAAGTTTAAAAGAAACTGCGTGAATACAAGAAAATGCTATATAGCATGACTTTACAAATTAAGATCAAAGTAGACAATTTGGTTCACAATCATGTTTTAAAACGAAATGAGTCTGTGTAATGACTCTCGGTGTTATAACGGTGATGAAATCGAATTAGCCCATAATGAAAGTTTCACGGAATTTCCAGTAAATTGGGTATTTGATAGTAACGACGCAAAGTAGAGAAACATCGGACAAGTATATTCGATCTGGTATGCAAGGAGAGAAAATTCCTGGTATTTGTTCTGTCGATTTCGTCGATTTTGTTACTCGTTACAAATCTGTGCAAGGTTCGACAAAATTAGAAAAATCCGTTATTGAGTAAATCGTACATTACTTTGAAAACGGGTTTGAAACCGTTTTCAACGTAAAACCGTCAAATTTTCGTGCAAGTAAACGAAATTATTATTTTTTTAAATAAGAGTGTGTTATGAATTGTAGTTTGCCACAAGAACCAAAGTATTTGAAAGTAATAGAACGTGATAGTAATAGAAAGAAGAAAGTAATAGTAATAGAAAGGCCTTTTTTTCTTCTCTATCCTTTAATTGCGTGTCGTAGGGTGTCTTCTCTTTGCGTCATTACTACCAATGACGTAAAATAAAGTAAATTATATGTAGCAATGTTTTCATTCACCACGAATTTCATCTGGTAGAGAGCTCTTCCCTCTTTGTTGAAAGGAAACAAATCATTGAATTGGGAATTTCGTTTTCATTTCTTATGACGCAATTCACAAGTTTAAAAGAAACTGCGTGAATACAAGAAAATAGTGATTCTATAGCATAACTTTACAAATTAAGATCAAAGTAGATAATTTGGTTCACAATCATGTTTTAAAACGAGATGAGTCTGTGTAATGACTCTCGGTGTTATAACGGTGATGAAATCGAATTAGCTCATAATGAAAGTTTCACTTAATTTCAAGTAAATTTGGTATTTGGTAGCAAACGACGCAAAGTAGAGAAACATCGGGCAAGTATATTCCATGTGTTATACAAGGAGAGAAAATTCCTTGTATTTGTTCTGTTGATTTCGTCGATTTTGTTACTCGCTAGAAATCTGTGCAAGGTTAGACAAAATCCGTTATTGGGTAAATCGTACATTACATTGAAAACGGGTTCGAAACCGTTCCCAACGTAAAACCGTCAAATTTTCGTGCAAGGTAAGAGAAATAATCAATTTTCAAGAAAGAGTGTGTTAGGAATTCAGGTGAATGATAGATGACCAATATAAGATGCTTGATAGTCTATTGTAGTTTGCCACAAGTACCAAAGTATTTGAAAGTAATAGAACGAATGAAAGGCCTTTTTTTCTTCTCTATCCTTTTAATTGCGTGTCGTAGGGTTTCTTATCTTTGCGTCATTACTACCAATGACATAAAATATAGCAAATTATATGTAGCAATGTTTTCATTCACCGCGAATTTTGTAAATCTGGAAGAGAGCTCTTCCCTCTTTGTTGAAAGGAAACAAATCATTGAATTGGGAATTTCGTTTTCCTTTCTTATGACGCAATTCACAAGTTTAAAAGAAACTGCGTGAATACAAGAAAATGCTATAGCATGACTTTACAAATTAAGATCAAAGTAGACAATTTGGTTCACAATCATGTTTTAAAACGAAATGAGTCTGTGTAATGACTCTCGGTGTTATAACGGTGATGAAATCGAATTAGCCCATAATGAAAGTTTCACGGAATTTCCAGTAAATTGGGTATTTGATAGTAACGACGCAAAGTAGAGAAACATCGGGCAAGTATATTCGATCTGGTATGCAAGGAGAGAAAATTCCTGCTATAGCATAACTTTACAAATTAAGATCAAAGTAGATAATTTGGTTCACAATCATGTTTTAAAACGAGATGAGTCTGTGTAATGACTCTCGGTGTTATAACGGTGATGAAATCGAATTAGCTCATAATGAAAGTTTCACTTAATTTCAAGTAAATTTGGTATTTGGTAGCAAACGACGCAAAGTAGAGAAACATCGGGCAAGTATATTCCATGTGTTATACAAGGAGAGAAAATTCCTTGTATTTGTTCTGTTGATTTCGTCGATTTTGTTACTCGCTAGAAATCTGTGCAAGGTTAGACAAAATCCGTTATTGGGTAAATCGTACATTACATTGAAAACGGGTTCGAAACCGTTCCCAACGTAAAACCGTCAAATTTTCGTGCAAGGTAAGAGAAATAATCAATTTTCAAGAAAGAGTGTGTTAGGAATTCAGGTGAATGATAGATGACCAATATAAGATGCTTGATAGTCTATTGTAGTTTGCCACAAGTACCAAAGTATTTGAAAGTAATAGAACGAATGAAAGGCCTTTTTTTCTTCTCTATCCTTTTAATTGCGTGTCGTAGGGTTTCTTATCTTTGCGTCATTACTACCAATGACATAAAATATAGCAAATTATATGTAGCAATGTTTTCATTCACCGCGAATTTTGTAAATCTGGAAGAGAGCTCTTCCCTCTTTGTTGAAAGGAAACAAATCATTGAATTGGGAATTTCGTTTTCCTTTCTTATGACGCAATTCACAAGTTTAAAAGAAACTGCGTGAATACAAGAAAATGCTATAGCATGACTTTACAAATTAAGATCAAAGTAGACAATTTGGTTCACAATCATGTTTTAAAACGAAATGAGTCTGTGTAATGACTCTCGGTGTTATAACGGTGATGAAATCGAATTAGCCCATAATGAAAGTTTCACGAAATTTCCAGTAAATTGGGTATTTGATAGTAACGACGCAAAGTAGAGAAACATCGGGCAAGATTCTGGCATGCAAGGAGAGAAAATTCCTGGTATTTGTTCTGTCGATTTCGTCGATTTTGTTACTCGTTACAAATCTGTGCAAGGTTCGTCAAAATTCGCATTCATGAATTCGCTCAGTTGTTGATGTACGGTCCTTTCGATAATTTTACTCACTGTTGGTAAGATTGAAATGGGGCGATAGTTATTCAACGAAAAAATATCTCCTGCTTTGAATATTGGTACTACAAGAGCCTTTTTCCATTCATGTGGAACACCTCCCGTAGACAGGGATTTGTTAATGATATCGCAAAGAGATTCTGCAATAACATTCTTTGTCATCTTTAAAAGTTTGTAGCCGATGTGACCTTCTCCGGTTGCTTTATCTATGCCAAGAAGCTCGAACTGTCTAAATACAAAATCTCTCGTTATCATACTTAATTTAAATTGAGAATGAGAAGGAACAAAGCCTTTGTCCTCATCTAATATCATTTGAGAAGTATTTCTCTGCAGATCTTTTGTAATTTTAGTAGCATTAGATATGAAAAAATTGTTGAATGCTTCAGCAATAATTGCGTTGTCCGATACTTCTGCATCATCAACCTTTATGGTATTGGGAGAAATGAGTGATGATTTAGGCGTAAATTCTCTCAAGCTCTTCCACATTTTTTTACTGCTGTTACGATTTTGTAAAATTTGGTCAGTGTTATACTGTTTTTTTTCTTATTCTCATGAGATGAGTAACTTTGTGTTTTAGATATTTATAGGTATTCCAAAGATCATTGCTGTTGTTAGTTTTAGGAGCTTTGAGAACTTTATCACGTTCCGTCATGAGCTTAACAACCTCATCAGATATCCATGGACATGCATGTTTTCTTATCCGCTTTTTGCGCAAAGGTATATGCTTGTTGACAACATTATTGAAAAGAGTCAACCACATATCCCACGTATCATCAACGTCGTCTATATCTTTTATGACCTGCCACGGAGCACTTCTCAAATCACTATAAAATTCCTCCTCATTAAGATTTATTAATGAGCGAAATTACGCACATTCAGATTTTTGATGGATCTTTGCACTGAAGTCCCGAATAGCATATACCAAATAATGATCACTAATGCTAGTCTCAAATATTCCCCATTCACTGTAAAGTTCTTTGATACAAATATCAAATCAATTAAAGTAAAAGCAGTAAAAGTAGAAGCAGTATTTGTAACTGACTTGGTCCGTACATATTTGTATAAAACATAACTTTTTCGGCATTCACATCATGTTGGTGTGGCATATAATTACAATTGAAATCACCTAATATAATACTGTACAACTCATATGTTCCGAGAGAGCAGAGCCCAAAGTCCTCTCTAATTCGTCAAAGAAATCAGCGTGAGAATTCGGAGGTCTGTAAAATTCCCCTACAAGGATGGAAGGCTTATTTGGATAATTCTATTCAAACCAAAGGCATTCTAAAATAGATGAATTCAAATCGTCTCTTATTTTATAGTTGAATCTTTTGGAAATATATACAGCCACACCGCCACCATGTCTTGTACGGTCTCTATCTAACAAACCAGTTAAAGCAAGTTGAGACCAGTTGAAACCAGATGAAACCAGTTAAAACCAGTTGAAACTAGTACAACCAGTTGAGACCAGGTAAAACCATTTGAAACCAGAAAAAAAAAAACAGTTAAGACCAGTCGAGAACAGTTGAGGCCAGTTGAAACCAGTTGAGACCAGTTAAAACCAGTTGACACCAGTTGAACCCAATTAAAACCAGTTGAGTCCAGATGAAACCAATTGAAACCAGTTGAGACCCTTTCAAATTAGTTAAAACCAGATGAAACCAGTAAAAACCAGTTGAAACTAGTACAACCAGTTGAGATCAGTTAAAACCATTTGAAACCCGGAAAAAAGCAGTTAAGACCAGTTGAGACCAGTTTAAACCAGTTAAAACCAGCTGAGACCAGGTGAACCCAGTTCAAACCAGTTGAGGCCACCTGAGACCAGTTGAAACCAGTTCAAACCAGTTGAGGCCAGCTGAAACCAGTCCAAATCAGTTGAGACCAGTTGAAACCAGTTAAAACCAGTTGAGAGCAGTTCAAACCAGTTGAAACCAGATGAAACGAGTTCAAACCAGTTGAAACCAGTTAAAAAAAGTTGAGACCAGTTTAAACCAGTTGATATCAGATGAAACCAGTTCAAACTAGTTGAGACCAGTTCAAACCAGTTGAAATCAGTTGAACCCAATTAAAACCTGTTGAGACCAGATCAAACCCGTTCAAACCGGATGAACCCAATTAAAATCAGTTGAGACCAGTTCAAACCAGTCAAAACAAGTTGAGACCAGTTAAAACCAGATGAAACCAGAAACCAGTTTAAAACCAGTGAAACCAGATGAAACCAGAGTTTAAACCAGTTCAAGTTGAGACTAGTTGAAACCAGATGAAACCAGTTAAAACCAGTTGAGAGCAGTTCAAACCAGTTGAAACCAGATGAAACCAGTTCAAACCAGTTTAAACCAGTTAAAAAAAGTTGAGACCAGTTCAAACCAGTTGAAATCAGATGAAACCAATTGAAACTAGTTGAGACCAGTTCAAACCAGTTGAAATCAGTTGAACCCAGTTAAAACCAGTTGAGACCAGTTCAAACCAGTTAAAGCAAGTTGAGACCAGTTGAAACCAGATGAAACCAGTTAAAACCAGTTGAAACTAGTACAACCAGTTGAGACCAGGTAAAACCATTTGAAACCAGAAAAAAACAGTTAAGACCAGTCGAGAACAGTTGAGGCCAGTTGAAACCAGTTGAGACCAGTTAAAACCAGTTGACACCAGTTGAACCCAATTAAAACCAGTTGAGTCCAGATGAAACCAATTGAAACCAGTTGAGACCCTTTCAAATTAGTTAAAACCAGATGAAACCAGTAAAAACCAGTTGAAACTAGTACAACCAGTTGAGATCAGTTAAAACCATTTGAAACCCGGAAAAAAAGCAGTTAAGACCAGTTCAAACCAGCTGAGACCAGTTGAACCCAGTTCAAACCAGTTGAGGCCAGCTGAGACCAGTTGAAACCAGTTCAAACCAGTTGAGGCCAGCTGAAACCAGTCCAATTCAGTTGAGACCAGTTGAAACCAGTTTAGAGCAGTTCAAACCAGTTGAAACCAGATGAAACAAGTTCAAACCAGTTGAAACCAGTTAAAAAAAGTTGAGACCAGTTTAAACCAGTTGATATCAGATGAAACCAGTTCAAACTAGTTGAGACCAGTTCAAACCAGTTGAAATCAGTTGAACCCAATTAAAACCTGTTGAGACCAGATCAAACCCGTTCAAACCGGATGAACCCAATTAAAATCAGTTGAAACCAGTTCAAACAAGTTAAAACAAGTTGAGACCAGTTCAAACCAGATGAAACCAGTTAAAACCAGTTGAGAGCAGTTCAAACCAGTTGAAACCAGATGAAACCAGTTCAAACCAGTTTAAACCAGTTAAAACAAGTTGACACCAGTTGAAACCAGATGAAACCAGTTAAAACCAGTTGAGAGCAGTTCAAACCAGTTGAAACCAGATGAAACCAGTTCAAACCAGTTTAAACCAGTTAAAAAAAGTTGAGACCAGTTCAAACCAGTTGAAATCAGATGAAACCAATTGAAACTAGTTGAGACCAGTTCAAACCAGTTGAAATCTTTTGAACCCAGTTAAAACCAGTTGAGACCAGTTCAAACCAGTTAAAGCAAGTTGAGACCAGTTGAAACCAGATGAAACCAGTTAAAACCAGTTGAAACTAGTACAACCAGTTGAGACCAGGTAAAACCATTTGAAACCAGAAAAAAAACAGTTAAGACCAGTCGAGAACAGTTGAAACCAGTTGAGACCAGTTAAAACCAGTTGACACCAGTTGAACCCAATTAAAACCAGTTGAGTCCAGATGAAACCAATTGAAACCAGTTGAGACCCTTTCAAATTAGTTAAAACCAGATGAAACCAGTAAAAAGCAGTTGAAACTAGAACAACCAGTTGAGATCAGTTAAAACCATTTGAAACCCGGAAAAAAAGCAGTTAAGACCAGTTGAGACCAGTTCAAACCAGTTCAAACCAGCTGAGACCAGCTGAACCCAGTTCAAATCAGTTGAGGCCAGCTGAGACCAGTTGAAACCAGTTCAAACCAGTTGAGGCCAGCTGAAACCAGTCCAAATTAGTTGAGACCAGTTGAAACCAGTTAAAACCAGTTGAGAGCAGTTCAAACCAGTTGAAACCAGATGAATCGAGTTCAAACCAGTTGAAACCAGTTAAAAAAATGAGACCAGTTTAAACCAGTTGATATCAGATGAAACCAGTTCAAACTAGTTGAGACCAGTTCAACCCAATTGAAATCAGTTGAACCCAATTAAAACCTGTTGAGACCAGATCAAACCCGTTCAAACCGGATGAACCAAATTAAAATCAGTTGAGACCAGTTCAAACCAGTTAAAACAAGTTGAGACCAGTTAAAACCAGATAAAACCAGTTAAAACCAGTTGAGAGCAGTTCAAACCAGTTGAAACCAGATGAAACCAGTTCAAACCAGTTTAAACCATTCAAAAGAAGTTGAGACTAGTTGAAACCAGATGAAACCAGTTAAAACCAGTTGAGAGCAGTTCAAACCAGTTGAAACCAGATGAAACCAGTTCAAACCAGTTTAAACCAGTTAAAAAAAGTTGAGACCAGTTCAAACCAGTTGAAATCAGATGAAACCAATTGAAACTAGTTGAGACCAGTTCAAACCAGTTGAAATCAGTTGAACCCAGTTAAATCCAGTTGAGACCAGTTCAAACCAGTTAAAGCAAGTTGAGACCAGTTGAAACCAGATGAAACCAGTTAAAACCAGTTGAGACCAGGTAAAACCATTTGAAACCAGAAAAAACAGTAAAGACCAGTCGAGAGCAGTTGAGGCCAGTTAAAACCAGTTGAGACCAGTTGAAACCAGTTGACACCAGTTGAACCCAATTAAAACCAGTTGAGTCCAGATGAACCCAATTGAAACCAGTTTAGACCCTTTCAGATTAGTTAAAACCAGATGAAACCAGTAAAAAGCAGTTGAAACTAGTACAACCAGTTCAAACCAGTTAAAACCAGCTGAGACCAGTTGAACCCAGTTCAAACCGGTTGAGGCCATCTGAAACCAGTCCAAATCAGTTGAGACCAGTTGAAACCAGTTAAAACCAGTTGAGAGCAGTTCAAACCAGTTGAAACCAGATGAAACGAGTTCAAACCAGTTGAAACCAGTTAAAAAAAGTTGAGACCAGTTTAAACCAGTTGATATCAGATGAAACCAGTTCAAACTAGTTGAGACCAGTTCAAACGAGTTGAAATCAGTTGAACCCAATTAAAACCTGTTGAGACCAGATCAAACCCGTTCAAACCGGATGAACCCAATTAAAATCAATTGAAACCAGTTCAAACCAGTTAAAACAAGTTGAGACCAGTTCAAACCAGATGAAACCAGTTAAAACCAGTTGAGAGCAGTTCAAACCAGTTGAAACCAGATGAAACCAGTTCAAACCAGTTTAAACCAGTTAAAACAAGTTGAGACCAGTTGAAACCAGATGAAACCAGTTAAAACCAATTGAGAGCAGTTGAAACCAGTTGAAACCAGATGAAACCAGTTCAAACCAGTTTAAACCAGTTAAAAAAAGTTGAGACCAGTTCAAACCAGTTGAAATCAGATGAAACCAATTGAAACTAGTTGAGACCAGTTCAAACCAGTTGAAATCAGTTGAACCCAGTTAAAACCAGTTGAGACCAGTTCAAACCAGTTAAAGCAAGTTGAGACCAGTTGAAACCAGATGAAACCAATTAAAAGTAGTTGAGCTCAGATGAAACCAGTTAAAACCAGTTGAGACCATTTCAAATTAGTTGAAACCAGATGAAACTAGTACAACCAGTTGAGACCAGTCAAAACCATTTGAAACCAGAAAAAAACAGTTAAGACCAATCGAGAACAGTTAAGGCCAGTTGAACCCAATTAAAACCAGTTGAGTCCAGATGAACCAGTTGAAACCAGTTGAGACCATTTCAAATTAGTTGAAACCAGATGAAACCAGTTAAAACCAGTTGAAACTAGTACAACCAGTTGAGACCAGTTAAAACCATTTGAAACCAGAAAAAAAACAGTTAAGACCAGTCGAGAACAGTTGAGACCAGTTAAAACCAGTTGACACCAGTTGAACCCAATTAAAACCAGTTGAGTCCAGATGAAACCAGTTGAAACCAGTTGAGACCAGTTAAAACCAGTTGACACCAGTTAGAAATAGTGATTCTATAGCATGACTTTACAAATTAAGATCAAAGTAGAAAATTGAGTTCACGATCATGTTTTCAAACGAAATTACTCTGTGTAATGACTATCAGTATTATAACGCTGATGAAATTGAATTAGCCCATGAAAGTTTCACTAAATTTCCAGTAAATTGGGTATTTGGTAATAATGACGCTAAGAGAAACATCTTGCTAGTATATTCGATGTGGTTATACAAGGATAGAAAATTCCTTGTATATGTTCTGTAGATTTCGTCGATTTTGTTACTCGCTAGAAATCTGTGCAAGGTTAGACAAAATGACAAAAATCCCCTATTGGGTAAATCGTATATTACATTGAAAACGGGTTTGAAAACAGTTTCCAAAGTAAAACCGTCAAATTTACGTGCAAGGTAAACGAAATAATTCATTTTCAAGAAAGAGTGTGTTATGAATTCAAGTGAATGATACATGACCAATATAAGATGCTTGATAGTCGATTGCAGTTTGCCACAAGTACCAAACTATTTGAAAGTAATAGAAGAAATGAAAGGCCCTTTTTCTTCTCTATCCTAATTGCGTGTCCTATGGTTTCTTATCTTTGCGTCATTACTACCAATGACGCAGAATATAGTAAATTATATGAAGCAATGTTTTCACACACCGCAATTTTGTTAATCTGGTAGAGAGCTCTTTCTTCTTTGTTGAAAGGAAACAAATCATTAAAAATGTGAATTTAGTTTTCATTTCTGATGACACAAATCACACAAGTTTAAAAGAAACTGCATAATACAAGAACATAGTGATTCTACAGCATGACTTTACAAATTAGGATCGCACAATTTGGTTCACGATTGTGGTTTCAAAGTCTGTGTAATGAGTCTCGGCATTATAACGGTGCTGAAATCGAACTAGCAGAATTTTGGAAGTTTCATTGAATTTACGGTAAATTGGGTATTTGGCGGTAACGACGCAAAGTAGAGTAACATCGGAGAAAGAAATCAGTTACTGGGTGAATCGTACATGACACGTTCCCAGTGGTATAAAACCGTTAAATTTTGGTGCAAGATGTACTAAATGATTGGTTATCAAGAAAGAGAACGCTATGAATTACAATGTACATTTCATTGAAAACGGGTTCGAAACCGTTTCCAACGTAAAACCGTCAAATTTTCGTGCAAGGTAAAAGAAATAATCAATTTTCAAGAAAGAGTGTGACAAGTGAACAATTGCACATTACATTGAAAACGGGCTTGAACCCATTCCCAACGTGTAAAACCGTTAAAAATCTCGTGCAAGGTATACGAAATGATTGATTATCAAGAAAGAACACTATGAACTCGTGAATGACAAATTACCAATTTTAGATGCTTGATAGTCTAATTACTTGCAGATTGCCACAAGTTTCAAAGAATTTGAAAGTAATAGAGAGAATGAAATGCCCTTTTTCTTCTCTCTCTGTAATTGCTTGTCCTATGGTTTCTTATTTTTGCGTCATTACTACCAATGACGCAATGTATAGTAAATTATATGTAACAACATATGTAACACAGCGCGAATTTTGTGAATTAGGTACAAAGCTCTTTCTTCTTTGTTGAAAGGAAACAAATCATTGAATTGGGAATTTCTTTCTTCTTTGTTGAAAGGAAACAAATCATTGAATTGGGAATTTCGTTTTCATTTCTTATGAGGCAAGTCACAAATTTAAAAGAAACTATGTGAATACAAGAAAATACTGATTCCATAGCATGACTTTACAAATGAAGAGCAAAGTAGACAATTTGGTTCACAATCATGTTTTAAAACGAAATGAGTCTGTGTAATGACTCTCGGTGTTATAACGGTGATGAAATCGAATTAGCCCATAATGAAAGTTTCACGGAATTTCCAGTAAATTGGGTATTTGGTAGTAACGACGCAAAGTAGAGGAACATCGGGCAAGTATATTCGATCTGGTATGCAAGGAGAGAAAATTCCTTGTATTTGTTCTGTCAATTTCGTCGATTTTGTTACTCGTTACAAATCTGTGCAAGGTTCGACAAAATGACAAGAATCCGTTATTGGGTAAATCGTATATTACTTTGAAAACTGGTTTGAAACCGTTTTCAACGTAAAACCGTCAAATTTTCGTGCAAGGTAAACGAAATAATTATTTTTCAAATAAGAGTGTGTTATGAATTGAAATGAATGATAAATGGCCAATATAAGATGCTTGATAGTCTATTGCAGTTTGCCACAAGTACCAAAGTATTTGAAAGTAATAGAACGAATGAAAGGCCTTTGGCAGTAACGACGCAAAATAAAGAAACATCGGAGAAAGAAATCCGTACTGGGTGAATCGTACATGGCATTGAAATCGGGCTTAAACCCGTTCCCAATGTGTAAAACCGCTAAATGTTCGTGCAAGGTGTACTAAATAGTTGGTTATCAAGAAAGAGAACGCTATGAATTCAAGCGAATAACAAGTGACAGCTGTACATTACATTGAAAACGGGCTTGAACCCGTTCCCAACGTGTAAAACCGTTAAAATTTCGTGCAAGGTACTAAAATAATTGATTATCAAGAAAGAGAACGCTATGAATTCGTGAATAACAAATTACCAATTTTAGATGCTTGATAATCTAATTACTTGCAGTTTGCCACAAATACCAAAGAATTTGAAAGTAATAGAGCGAATGAAATGCCCTTTTTCTTCTCTATCTTTGATTCCGTGTCCTGCGGTTTCTTATCTTTGCGTCATTACTTAAAATGACGCAATGTATAGTGAATTATATGTAACGACATATGTAACAAAGCGCGAATTTTGTGAATTTATTACAAAGCTCTTTGTTGAAAGGAAACAAATTTTGAATTTCGTTTTCATTTCTTATGACGAAATTCACAAGTTTAAATGAAACTGCGTAAATACAAGAAAATACTGATTCTATAGCATGACTTTACAAATTAAGATCAAAGTAGACAATTTGGTTCACAATCATGTTTTAAAACGAAATGAGTCCGTGTAATGACTCTCGGTGTTATAACGGAAGATGAAATCGAATTAGCCCATAATGAAAGTTTCACGGAATTTCCAGTAAATTGGGTATTTGGTAGTAACGACGCAAAGTAGAGAAACATCGGACAAGTATATTCGATCTGGTATCCAAGGAGAGAAAATTCCTTGTATTTGTTTTGTCGATTTCGTCGATTTTGTTACTTGCTAGAAATCTGTGCAAGGTTCGACAAAACAAAAATAAGTTATTAGGTAAATCGTACATTACGTTGAAATAAAAAAAAACATTTCCAACGTAAAAGCGTCAATTTTTCGTGCAACGTAAACGAAATAATTAATTTTCAAGAAAGACTGCGCTGTGAATTCAAGTAAATGATAAATGACCAATGTAAGATGCATGATAGTCTATTGCCGTTTGCCACAAGTACTAAAGTATTTGAAAGTAATAGAACGAATGAAATGCCTTTTTTCTTCTCTATCCTTTAATTGCGTGTCCTATGGTTTCTTATCTTTGCGTCATTACAACCAATAACGCAATGTATAGTAAATTATATGTAACAATGTTTTCACACACCGCGAATTATGTGAATCTGGTAGAAAAGCTCTTTCTTCTTTCTTGAAAGGAAACAAATCATTAAAAATGTAAATTTTGTTTTCATTTCTTATGACGCAAATCAGAAGTTTAAAAGAAACTGCATGAATACAAGAAAATAGTGATTCTATAGCATGACAAATAGAGATCAGACAATTTGGTTCACGATCATGGTTTCAAAGTCTGTGTAATGAGTGTCGGCATTATAACGGTGCTGAAATCGAATTAGCACAATTTTCGAATTTCATTGAATTTACGGTAAATTGGGTATTTGGCAGTAACGACGCAAAGTAGAGAAACATCGGAGAAAGAAATCCGTTACTGGGTGAATCGTACATGACATTGAAATCGGGCTTGAACCTGTTCCCAATGGTATAAAACCGTTAAATTTTCGTGCAAGGTGCACTAGATAATTGGTTATCAAGAAAGAGAACGCTATGAATTCAAGTGAATGACAAATGAACAATTGTACATTACATTGAAAACGGGCTTGAACCCATTCAAAACGTGTAAAACCGTTAAAATTTCGGGCAAGGTATACGAAAAAATTGATTATCAAAAAAGGGAACGTTATGAATTCCTGAATGACAAATGACCAATTTTAGATGCTTGATAGTCTAATTACTTCCAGTTTGCCACAAGTACCAAAGAATTTTAAAGTAATAGAGCGAATGAAATGCCCTTTTTCTTCTCTATCTTTAATTGCGTGTCCTATGGTTTCTTATCTTTGCGTGATTACTTAAAATGACGCAATGTATAGTGAATTATATGTAACGACACATGTAACAAAGCGCGAATTTTGTGAATTTATTACAAAGCTCTTTGTTGAAAGGAAACAAATTTTGAATTTCGTTTGCATTTCTTATGACGCAATTCACAAGTTTAAATGAAACTGCGTAAATACAAGAAAATAGTGATTCTATAGCATAACTTTACAAATTAAGATCAAAGTAGATAATTTGGTTCACAATCATGTTTTAAAACGAGATGAGTCTGTGTAATGACTCTCGGTGTTATAACGGTGATGAAATCGAATTAGCTCATAATGAAAGTTTCACTTAATTTCAAGTAAATTTGGTATTTGGTAGCAAACGACGCAAAGTAGAGAAACATCGGGCAAGTATATTCCATGTGTTATACAAGGAGAGAAAATTCCTTGTATTTGTTCTGTTGATTTCGTCGATTTTGTTACTCGCTAGAAATCTGTGCAAGGTTAGACAAAATCCGTTATTGGGTAAATCGTACATTACATTGAAAACGGGTTCGAAACCGTTCCCAACGTAAAACCGTCAAATTTTCGTGCAAGGTAAGAGAAATATTCAATTTTCAAGAAAGAGTGTGTTAGGAATTCAGGTGAATGATAGATGACCAATATAAGATGCTTGATAGTCTATTGTAGTTTGCCACAAGTACCAAAGTATTTGAAAGTAATAGAACGAATGAAAGGCCTTTTTTTCTTCTCTATCCTTTAATTGCGTGTCGTAGGGTTTCTTATCTTTGCGTCATTACTACCAATGACATAAAATATAGCAAATTATATGTAGCAATGTTTTCATTCACCGCGAATTTTGTAAATCTGGAAGAGAGCTCTTCCCTCTTTGTTGAAAGGAAACAAATCATTGAATTGGGAATTTCGTTTTCCTTTCTTATGACGCAATTCACAAGTTTAAAAGAAACTGCGTGAATACAAGAAAATGCTATATAGCATGACTTTACAAATTAAGATCAAAGTAGACAATTTGGTTCACAATCATGTTTTAAAACGAAATGAGTCTGTGTAATGACTCTCGGTGTTATAACGGTGATGAAATCGAATTAGCCCATAATGAAAGTTTCACGGAATTTCCAGTAAATTGGGTATTTGATAGTAACGACGCAAAGTAGAGAAACATCGGACAAGTATATTCGATCTGGTATGCAAGGAGAGAAAATTCCTGGTATTTGTTCTGTCGATTTCGTCGATTTTGTTACTCGTTACAAATCTGTGCAAGGTTCGACAAAATTAGAAAAATCCGTTATTGAGTAAATCGTACATTACTTTGAAAACGGGTTTGAAACCGTTTTCAACGTAAAACCGTCAAATTTTCGTGCAAGTAAACGAAATTATTATTTTTTTAAATAAGAGTGTGTTATGAATTGTAGTTTGCCACAAGAACCAAAGTATTTGAAAGTAATAGAACGTGATAGTAATAGAAAGAAGAAAGTAATAGTAATAGAAAGGCCTTTTTTTCTTCTCTATCCTTTAATTGCGTGTCGTAGGGTGTCTTCTCTTTGCGTCATTACTACCAATGACGTAAAATAAAGTAAATTATATGTAGCAATGTTTTCATTCACCACGAATTTCATCTGGTAGAGAGCTCTTCCCTCTTTGTTGAAAGGAAACAAATCATTGAATTGGGAATTTCGTTTTCATTTCTTATGACGCAATTCACAAGTTTAAAAGAAACTGCGTGAATACAAGAAAATAGTGATTCTATAGCATAACTTTACAAATTAAGATCAAAGTAGATAATTTGGTTCACAATCATGTTTTAAAACGAGATGAGTCTGTGTAATGACTCTCGGTGTTATAACGGTGATGAAATCGAATTAGCTCATAATGAAAGTTTCACTTAATTTCAAGTAAATTTGGTATTTGGTAGCAAACGACGCAAAGTAGAGAAACATCGGGCAAGTATATTCCATGTGTTATACAAGGAGAGAAAATTCCTTGTATTTGTTCTGTTGATTTCGTCGATTTTGTTACTCGCTAGAAATCTGTGCAAGGTTAGACAAAATCCGTTATTGGGTAAATCGTACATTACATTGAAAACGGGTTCGAAACCGTTCCCAACGTAAAACCGTCAAATTTTCGTGCAAGGTAAGAGAAATAATCAATTTTCAAGAAAGAGTGTGTTAGGAATTCAGGTGAATGATAGATGACCAATATAAGATGCTTGATAGTCTATTGTAGTTTGCCACAAGTACCAAAGTATTTGAAAGTAATAGAACGAATGAAAGGCCTTTTTTTCTTCTCTATCCTTTTAATTGCGTGTCGTAGGGTTTCTTATCTTTGCGTCATTACTACCAATGACATAAAATATAGCAAATTATATGTAGCAATGTTTTCATTCACCGCGAATTTTGTAAATCTGGAAGAGAGCTCTTCCCTCTTTGTTGAAAGGAAACAAATCATTGAATTGGGAATTTCGTTTTCCTTTCTTATGACGCAATTCACAAGTTTAAAAGAAACTGCGTGAATACAAGAAAATGCTATAGCATGACTTTACAAATTAAGATCAAAGTAGACAATTTGGTTCACAATCATGTTTTAAAACGAAATGAGTCTGTGTAATGACTCTCGGTGTTATAACGGTGATGAAATCGAATTAGCCCATAATGAAAGTTTCACGAAATTTCCAGTAAATTGGGTATTTGATAGTAACGACGCAAAGTAGAGAAACATCGATCTGGCATGCAAGGAGAGAAAATTCCTGGTATTTGTTCTGTCGATTTCGTCGATTTTGTTACTCGTTACAAATCTGTGCAAGGTTCGTCAAATGCCTTCCGAAGATCTATGAATTCAACTCCAGAAATTTGATTATCTATATTCAAAGACCACTGATTCACAAGTTTTGCAAGAGCAGTTGATGTGGAATGAAATGGTCTGAAACCAGATTGATTAGGGTGTAGTAAATCATTCGCATTCATGAATTCGCTCAGTTGTTGATGTACGGTCCTTTCGATAATTTTACTCACTGTTGGTAAGATTGAAATGGGGCGATAGTTATTCAACGAAAAAATATCTCCTGCTTTGAATATTGGTACTACAAGAGCCTTTTTCCATTCATGTGGAACACCTCCCGTAGACAGGGATTTGTTAATGATATCGCAAAGAGATTCTGCAATAACATTCTTTGTCATCTTTAAAAGTTTGTAGCCGATGTGACCTTCTCCGGTTGCTTTATCTATGCCAAGAAGCTCGAACTGTCTAAATACAAAATCTCTCGTTATCATACTTAATTTAAATTGAGAATGAGAAGGAACAAAGCCTTTGTCCTCATCTAATATCATTTGAGAAGTATTTCTCTGCAGATCTTTTGTAATTTTAGTAGCATTAGATATGAAAAAATTGTTGAATGCTTCAGCAATAATTGCGTTGTCCGATACTTCTGCATCATCAACCTTTATGGTATTGGGAGAAATGAGTGATGATTTAGGCGTAAATTCTCTCAAGCTCTTCCACATTTTTTTACTGCTGTTACGATTTTGTAAAATTTGGTCAGTGTTATACTGTTTTTTTCTTATTCTCATGAGATGAGTAACTTTGTGTTTTAGACATTTATAGGTATTCCAAAGATCATTGCTGTTGTTAGTTTTAGGAGCTTTGAGAACTTTATCACGTTCCGTCATGAGCTTAACAACCTCATTAGATATCCATGGACATGCATGTTTTCTTATCCGCTTTTTGCGCAAAGGTATATGCTTGTTGACAACATTATTGAAAAGAGTCAACCACATATCCCACGTATCATCAACGTCGTCTATATCTTTTATGACCTGCCACGGAGCACTTCTCAAATCACTATAAAATTCCTCCTCATTAAGATTTATTAATGAGCGAAATTACGCACATTCAGATTTTTGATGGATCTTTGCACTGAAGTCCCGAATAGCATATACCAAATAATGATCACTAATGCTAGTCTCAAATATTCCCCATTCACTGTAAAGTTCTTTGATACAAATATCAAATCAATTAAAGTAAAAGCAGTAAAAGTAGAAGCAGTATTTGTAACTGACTTGGTCCGTACATATTTGTATAAAACATAACTTTTTCGGCATTCACATCATGTTGGTGTGGCATATAATTACAATTGAAATCACCTAATATAATACTGTACAACTCATATGTTCCGAGAGAGCAGAGCCCAAAGTCCTCTCTAATTCGTCAAAGAAATCAGCGTGATAATTCGGAGGTCTGTAAAATTCCCCTACAAGGATGGAAGGCTTATTTGGATAATTCTATTCAAACCAAAGGCATTCTAAAATAGATGAATTCAAATCGTCTCTTATTTTATAGTTGAATCTTTGGAAATATATACAGCCACACCGCCACCATGTCTTGTACGGTCTCTATCTAACAAACCAGTTAAAGCAAGTTGAGACCAGTTGAAACCAGATGAAACCAGTTAAAACCAGTTGAAACTAGTACAACCAGTTGAGACCAGGTAAAACCATTTGAAACCAGTAAAAAAAACAGTTAAGACCAGTCGAGAACAGTTGAGGCCAGTTGAAACCAGTTGAGACCAGTTAAAACCAGTTGACACCAGTTGAACCCAATTAAAACCAGTTGAGTCCAGATGAAACCAATTGAAACCAGTTGAGACCCTTTCAAATTAGTTAAAACCAGATGAAACCAGTAAAAACCAGTTGAAACTAGTACAACCAGTTGAGATCAGTTAAAACCATTTGAAACCCGGAAAAAAAGCAGTTAAGACCAGTTGAGACCAGTTTAAACCAGTTAAAACCAGCTGAGACCAGGTGAACCCAGTTCAAACCAGTTGAGGCCAGCTGAGACCAGTTGAAACCAGTTCAAACCAGTTGAGGCCAGCTGAAACCAGTCCAAATCAGTTGAGACCAGTTGAAACCAGTTAAAACCAGTTGAGAGCAGTTCAAACCAGTTGAAACCAGATGAAACGAGTTCAAACCAGTTGAAACCAGTTAAAAAAAGTTGAGACCAGTTTAAACCAGTTGATATCAGATGAAACCAGTTCAAACTAGTTGAGACCAGTTCAAACCAGTTGAAATCAGTTGAACCCAATTAAAACCTGTTGAGACCAGATCAAACCCGTTCAAACCGGATGAACCCAATTAAAATCAGTTGAGACCAGTTCAAACCAGTCAAAACAAGTTGAGACCAGTTAAAACCAGATGAAACCAGTTAAAACCAGTTGAGAGCAGTTCAAACTAGTTGAAACCAGATGAAACCAGTTAAAACCAGTTGAGAGCAGTTCAAACCAGTTGAAACCAGATGAAACCAGTTCAAACCAGTTTAAAGCAGTTAAAAAAAGTTGAGACCAGTTCAAACCAGTTGAAATCAGATGAAACCAATTGAAACTAGTTGAGACCAGTTCAAACCAGTTGAAATCAGTTGAACCCAGTTAAAGCAAGTTGAGACCAGTTGAAACCAGATGAAACCAGTTAAAACCAGTTGAAACTAGTACAACCAGTTGAGACCAGGTAAAACTATTTGAAACCCGGAAAAAAAGCAGTTAAGACCAGTTCAAACCAGTTCAAACCAGCTGAGACCAGTTGAACCCAGTTCAAACCAGTTGAGGCCAGCTGAGACCAGTTGAAACCAGATGAAACCAGTTAAAACCAGTTGAAACTAGTACAACCAGTTGAGACCAGGTTAAACCATTTGAAAGCAGAAAAAAAACAGTTAAGACCAGGTGAGAACAGTTGAGTCCAGTTGAAACCAGTTGAGACCAGTTAAAACCAGTTGACACCAGTTGAACCCAATTAAAACCAGTTGAGTCCAGATGAAACCAATTGAAACCAGTTGAGACCCTTTCAAATTAGTTAAAACCAGATGAAACCAGTAAAAACCAGTTGAAACTAATACAACCAGTTGAGATCAGATAAAAAAATTTGAAACCCGGAAAAAAAGCAGTTAAGACCAGTTCAGACCAGTTGAACCCAGTTCAAACCAGTTGAGGCCAGCTGAGACCAGTTGAAACCAGTTCAATCCAGTTGAGGCCAGCTGAAACCAGTCCAAATCAGTTGAGACCAGTTGAAACCAGTTAAAACCAGTTGAGACCAATTCAAAAGTTGAGACCAGTTGAAACCAGTTAAAACCAGTTGAGAGCAGTTCAAACCAGTTGAAACCAAATGAAACGAGTTCAAACCAGTTGAAACCAGTTTAAAAAAATTGAGACCAGTTTAAACCAGTTGATATCAGATGAAACCAGTTCAAACTAGTTGAGACCAGTTCAAACCAGTTGAAATCAGTTGAACCCAATTAAAACCTGTTGAGACCAGATCAAACCCGTTCAAACCGGAAGAACCCAATTAAAATCAGTTGAGACCAGTTCAAACCAGTTAAAACAAGTTGAGACCAGTTAAAACGAGATGAAACCAGTTAAAACCAGATGAAACCAGTTAAAACCAGTTGAGATCAGTTCAAACCAGTTGAAACCAGATGAAACCAGTTCAAACCAGTTTAAACCAGTTAAAACAAGTTGAGACTAGTTGAAACCAGATGACACCAGTTAAAACCAGTTGAGAGCAGTTCAAACCAGTTGAAACCAGATGAAACCAGTTCAAACCAGTTTAAACCAGTTAAAAAAAGTTGAGACCAGTTCAAACCAGTTGAAATCAGATGAAACCAATTGAAACTAGTTGAGACCAGTTCAAACCAGTTGAAATCTTTTGAACCCAGTTAAAACCAGTTGAGACCAGTTCAAACCAGTTAAAGCAAGTTGAGACCAGTTGAAACCAGATGAAACCAGTTAAAACCAGTTGAAACTAGTACAACCAGTTGAGACCAGGTAAAACCATTTGAAACCAGAAAAAAAACAGTTAAGACCAGTCGAGAACAGTTGAAGCCAGTTGAAACCAGTTGAGACCAGTTAAAACCAGTTGACACCAGTTGAACCCAATTAAAACCAGTTGAGTCCAGATGAAACCAATTGAAACCAGTTGAGACCCTTTCAAATTAGTTAAAACCAGATGAAACCAGTAAAAAGCAGTTGAAACTAGAACAACCAGTTGAGATCAGTTAAAACCATTTGAAACCCGGAAAAAAAGCAGTTAAGACCAGTTGAGACCAGTTCAAACCAGTTCAAACCAGCTGAGACCAGCTGAACCCAGTTCAAATCAGTTGAGGCCAGCTGAGACCAGTTGAAACCAGTTCAAACCAGTTGAGGCCAGCTGAAACCAGTCCAAATTAGTTGAGACCAGTTGAAACCAGTTAAAACCAGTTGAGAGCAGTTCAAACCAGTTGAAACCAGTTAAAAAAATGAGACCAGTTTAAACCAGTTGATATCAGATGAAACCAGTTCAAACTAGTTGAGACCAGTTCAACCCAATTGAAATCAGTTGAACCCAATTAAAACCTGTTGAGACCAGATCAAACCCGTTCAAACCGGATGAACCAAATTAAAATCAGTTGAGACCAGTTCAAACCAGTTAAAACAAGTTGAGACCAGTTGAAACCAGATGAAACCAGTTAAAACCAGTTGAGAGCAGTTCAAACCAGTTGAAACCAGATGAAACCAGTTCAAACCAGTTTAAACCAGTTAAAAAAAGTTGAGACCAGTTCAAACCAGTTGAAATCAGATGAAACCAATTGAAACTAGTTGAGACCAGTTCAAACCAGTTGAAATCAGTTGAACCCAGTTAAATCCAGTTGAGACCAGTTCAAACCAGTTAAAGCAAGTTGAGACCAGTTGAAACCAGATGAAACCAGTTAAAACCAGTTGAGACCAGGTAAAACCATTTGAAACCAGAAAAAACAGTAAAGACCAGTCGAGAGCAGTTGAGGCCAGTTAAAACCAGTTGAGACCAGTTGAAACCAGTTGACACCAGTTGAACCCAATTAAAACCAGTTGAGTCCAGATGAACCCAATTGAAACCAGTTTAGACCCTTTCAGATTAGTTAAAACCAGATGAAACCAGTAAAAAGCAGTTGAAACTAGTACAACCAGTTCAAACCAGTTAAAACCAGCTGAGACCAGTTGAACCCAGTTCAAACCGGTTGAGGCCATCTGAAACCAGTCCAAATCAGTTGAGACCAGTTTGAAACCAGTTAAAACCAGTTGAGAGCAGTTCAAACCAGTTGAAACCAGATGAAACGAGTTCAAACCAGTTGAAACCAGTTAAAAAAAGTTGAGACCAGTTTAAACCAGTTGATATCAGATGAAACCAGTTCAAACTAGTTGAGACCAGTTCAAACGAGTTGAAATCAGTTGAACCCAATTAAAACCTGTTGAGACCAGATCAAACCCGTTCAAACCGGATGAACCCAATTAAAATCAATTGAAACCAGTTCAAACCAGTTAAAACAAGTTGAGACCAGTTCAAACCAGATGAAACCAGTTAAAACCAGTTGAGAGCAGTTCAAACCAGTTGAAACCAGATGAAACCAGTTCAAACCAGTTTAAACCAGTTAAAACAAGTTGAGACCAGTTGAAACCAGATGAAACCAGTTAAAACCAATTGAGAGCAGTTGAAACCAGTTGAAACCAGATGAAACCAGTTCAAACCAGTTTAAACCAGTTAAAAAAAGTTGAGACCAGTTCAAACCAGTTGAAATCAGATGAAACCAATTGAAACTAGTTGAGACCAGTTCAAACCAGTTGAAATCAGTTGAACCCAGTTAAAACCAGTTGAGACCAGTTCAAACCAGTTAAAGCAAGTTGAGACCAGTTGAAACCAGATGAAACCAATTAAAAGTAGTTGAGCTCAGATGAAACCAGTTAAAACCAGTTGAGACCATTTCAAATTAGTTGAAACCAGATGAAACTAGTACAACCAGTTGAGACCAGTCAAAACCATTTGAAACCAGAAAAAAACAGTTAAGACCAATCGAGAACAGTTAAGGCCAGTTGAAACCAATTAAAACCAGTTGAGTCCAGATGAAACCAGTTGAAACCAGTTGAGACCATTTCAAATTAGTTGAAACCAGATGAAACCAGTTAAAACCAGTTGAAACTAGTACAACCAGTTGAGACCAGTTAAAACCATTTGAAACCAGAAAAAAAACCAGTTAAGACCAGTCGAGAACAGTTGAGACCAGTTAAAACCAGTTGACACCAGTTGAACCCAATTAAAACCAGTTGAGTCCAGATGAAACCAGTTAAAACCAGTTGAGACCATTTCAAATTAGTTGAAACCAGATGAAACCAGTTAAAACCAGTTGAAACTAGTACAACCAGTTGAGACCAGTCAAAACCATTTGAAACCAGAAAAAAACAGTTAAGACCAATCGAGAACAGTTAAGGCCAGTTGAACCCAATTAAAACCAGTTGAGTCCAGATGAAACCAGTTGAAACCAGTTGAGACCATTTCAAATTAGTTGAAACCAGATGAAACCAGTTAAAACCAGTTGAAACTAGTACAACCAGTTGAGACCAGTTAAAACCATTTGAAACCAGAAAAAAAAACAGTTAAGACCAGTCGAGAACAGTTGAGACCAGTTAAAACCAGTTGACACCAGTTGAACCCAATTAAAACCAGTTGAGTCCAGATGAAACCAGTTGAAACCAGTTGAGACCAGTTAAAACCAGTTGACACCAGTTAGAAATAGTGATTCTATAGCATGACTTTACAAATTAAGATCAAAGTAGAAAATTGAGTTCACGATCATGTTTTCAAACGAAATTACTCTGTGTAATGACTATCAGTATTATAACGCTGATGAAATTGAATTAGCCCATGAAAGTTTCACTAAATTTCCAGTAAATTGGGTATTTGGTAATAATGACGCTAAGAGAAACATCTTGCTAGTATATTCGATGTGGTTATACAAGGATAGAAAATTCCTTGTATATGTTCTGTAGATTTCGTCGATTTTGTTACTCGCTAGAAATCTGTGCAAGGTTAGACAAAATGACAAAAATCCCCTATTGGGTAAATCGTATATTACATTGAAAACGGGTTTGAAACAGTTTCCAAAGTAAAACCGTCAAATTTACGTGCAAGGTAAACGAAATAATTCATTTTCAAGAAAGAGTGTGTTATGAATTCAAGTGAATGATACATGACCAATATAAGATGCTTGATAGTCGATTGCAGTTTGCCACAAGTACCAAACTATTTGAAAGTAATAGAAGAAATGAAAGGCCCTTTTTCTTCTCTATCCTAATTGCGTGTCCTATGGTTTCTTATCTTTGCGTCATTACTACCAATGACGCAGAATATAGTAAATTATATGAAGCAATGTTTTCACACACCGCAATTTTGTTAATCTGGTAGAGAGCTCTTTCTTCTTTGTTGAAAGGAAACAAATCATTAAAAATGTGAATTTAGTTTTCATTTCTGATGACACAAATCACACAAGTTTAAAAGAAACTGCATAATACAAGAACATAGTGATTCTACAGCATGACTTTACAAATTAGGATCGCACAATTTGGTTCACGATTGTGGTTTCAAAGTCTGTGTAATGAGTCTCGGCATTATAACGGTGCTGAAATCGAACTAGCAGAATTTTGGAAGTTTCATTGAATTTACGGTAAATTGGGTATTTGGCGGTAACGACGCAAAGTAGAGTAACATCGGAGAAAGAAATCAGTTACTGGGTGAATCGTACATGACACGTTCCCAGTGGTATAAAACCGTTAAATTTTGGTGCAAGATGTACTAAATGATTGGTTATCAAGAAAGAGAACGCTATGAATTACAATGTACATTTCATTGAAAACGGGTTCGAAACCGTTTCCAACGTAAAACCGTCAAATTTTCGTGCAAGGTAAAAGAAATAATCAATTTTCAAGAAAGAGTGTGACAAGTGAACAATTGCACATTACATTGAAAACGGGCTTGAACCCATTCCCAACGTGTAAAACCGTTAAAAATCTCGTGCAAGGTATACGAAATGATTGATTATCAAGAAACAGAACACTATGAACTCGTGAATGACAAATTACCAATTTTAGATGCTTGATAGTCTAATTACTTGCAGATTGCCACAAGTTTCAAAGAATTTGAAAGTAATAGAGAGAATGAAATGCCCTTTTTCTTCTCTCTCTGTAATTGCTTGTCCTATGGTTTCTTATTTTTGCGTCATTACTACCAATGACGCAATGTATAGTAAATTATATGTAACAACATATGTAACACAGCGCGAATTTTGTGAATTAGGTACAAAGCTCTTTCTTCTTTGTTGAAAGGAAACAAATCATTGAATTGGGAATTTCTTTCTTCTTTGTTGAAAGGAAACAAATCATTGAATTGGGAATTTCGTTTTCATTTCTTATGAGGCAAGTCACAAATTTAAAAGAAACTATGTGAATACAAGAAAATACTGATTCCATAGCATGACTTTACAAATGAAGAGCAAAGTAGACAATTTGGTTCACAATCATGTTTTAAAACGAAATGAGTCTGTGTAATGACTCTCGGTGTTATAACGGTGATGAAATCGAATTAGCCCATAATGAAAGTTTCACGGAATTTCCAGTAAATTGGGTATTTGGTAGTAACGACGCAAAGTAGAGGAACATCGGGCAAGTATATTCGATCTGGTATGCAAGGAGAGAAAATTCCTTGTATTTGTTCTGTCAATTTCGTCGATTTTGTTACTCGTTACAAATCTGTGCAAGGTTCGACAAAATGACAAGAATCCGTTATTGGGTAAATCGTATATTACTTTGAAAACTGGTTTGAAACCGTTTTCAACGTAAAACCGTCAAATTTTCGTGCAAGGTAAACGAAATAATTATTTTTCAAATAAGAGTGTGTTATGAATTGAAATGAATGATAAATGGCCAATATAAGATGCTTGATAGTCTATTGCAGTTTGCCACAAGTACCAAAGTATTTGAAAGTAATAGAACGAATGAAAGGCCTTTGGCAGTAACGACGCAAAATAAAGAAACATCGGAGAAAGAAATCCGTACTGGGTGAATCGTACATGGCATTGAAATCGGGCTTAAACCCGTTCCCAATGTGTAAAACCGCTAAATGTTCGTGCAAGGTGTACTAAATAGTTGGTTATCAAGAAAGAGAACGCTATGAATTCAAGCGAATAACAAGTGACAGCTGTACATTACATTGAAAACGGGCTTGAACCCGTTCCCAACGTGTAAAACCGTTAAAATTTCGTGCAAGGTACTAAAATAATTGATTATCAAGAAAGAGAACGCTATGAATTCGTGAATAACAAATTACCAATTTTAGATGCTTGATAATCTAATTACTTGCAGTTTGCCACAAATACCAAAGAATTTGAAAGTAATAGAGCGAATGAAATGCCCTTTTTCTTCTCTATCTTTGATTCCGTGTCCTGCGGTTTCTTATCTTTGCGTCATTACTTAAAATGACGCAATGTATAGTGAATTATATGTAACGACATATGTAACAAAGCGCGAATTTTGTGAATTTATTACAAAGCTCTTTGTTGAAAGGAAACAAATTTTGAATTTCGTTTTCATTTCTTATGACGAAATTCACAAGTTTAAATGAAACTGCGTAAATACAAGAAAATACTGATTCTATAGCATGACTTTACAAATTAAGATCAAAGTAGACAATTTGGTTCACAATCATGTTTTAAAACGAAATGAGTCCGTGTAATGACTCTCGGTGTTATAACGGAAGATGAAATCGAATTAGCCCATAATGAAAGTTTCACGGAATTTCCAGTAAATTGGGTATTTGGTAGTAACGACGCAAAGTAGAGAAACATCGGACAAGTATATTCGATCTGGTATCCAAGGAGAGAAAATTCCTTGTATTTGTTTTGTCGATTTCGTCGATTTTGTTACTTGCTAGAAATCTGTGCAAGGTTCGACAAAACAAAAATAAGTTATTAGGTAAATCGTACATTACGTTGAAATAAAAAAAAACATTTCCAACGTAAAAGCGTCAATTTTTCGTGCAACGTAAACGAAATAATTAATTTTCAAGAAAGACTGCGCTGTGAATTCAAGTAAATGATAAATGACCAATGTAAGATGCATGATAGTCTATTGCCGTTTGCCACAAGTACTAAAGTATTTGAAAGTAATAGAACGAATGAAATGCCTTTTTTCTTCTCTATCCTTTAATTGCGTGTCCTATGGTTTCTTATCTTTGCGTCATTACAACCAATAACGCAATGTATAGTAAATTATATGTAACAATGTTTTCACACACCGCGAATTATGTGAATCTGGTAGAAAAGCTCTTTCTTCTTTCTTGAAAGGAAACAAATCATTAAAAATGTAAATTTTGTTTTCATTTCTTATGACGCAAATCAGAAGTTTAAAAGAAACTGCATGAATACAAGAAAATAGTGATTCTATAGCATGACAAATAGAGATCAGACAATTTGGTTCACGATCATGGTTTCAAAGTCTGTGTAATGAGTGTCGGCATTATAACGGTGCTGAAATCGAATTAGCACAATTTTCGAATTTCATTGAATTTACGGTAAATTGGGTATTTGGCAGTAACGACGCAAAGTAGAGAAACATCGGAGAAAGAAATCCGTTACTGGGTGAATCGTACATGACATTGAAATCGGGCTTGAACCTGTTCCCAATGGTATAAAACCGTTAAATTTTCGTGCAAGGTGCACTAGATAATTGGTTATCAAGAAAGAATTCAAGTGAATGACAAATGAACAATTGTACATTACATTGAAAACGGGCTTGAACCCATTCAAAACGTGTAAAACCGTTAAAATTTCGGGCAAGGTATACGAAAAAATTGATTATCAAAAAAGGGAACGTTATGAATTCCTGAATGACAAATGACCAATTTTAGATGCTTGATAGTCTAATTACTTCCAGTTTGCCACAAGTACCAAAGAATTTTAAAGTAATAGAGCGAATGAAATGCCCTTTTTCTTCTCTATCTTTAATTGCGTGTCCTATGGTTTCTTATCTTTGCGTCATTACTTAAAATGACGCAATGTATAGTGAATTATATGTAACGACACATGTAACAAAGCGCGAATTTTGTGAATTTATTACAAAGCTCTTTGTTGAAAGGAAACAAATTTTGAATTTCGTTTGCATTTCTTATGACGCAATTCACAAGTTTAAATGAAACTGCGTAAATACAAGAAAATAGTGATTCTATAGCATAACTTTACAAATTAAGATCAAAGTAGATAATTTGGTTCACAATCATGTTTTAAAACGAGATGAGTCTGTGTAATGACTCTCGGTGTTATAACGGTGATGAAATCGAATTAGCTCATAATGAAAGTTTCACTTAATTTCAAGTAAATTTGGTATTTGGTAGCAAACGACGCAAAGTAGAGAAACATCGGGCAAGTATATTCCATGTGTTATACAAGGAGAGAAAATTCCTTGTATTTGTTCTGTTGATTTCGTCGATTTTGTTACTCGCTAGAAATCTGTGCAAGGTTAGACAAAATCCGTTATTGGGTAAATCGTACATTACATTGAAAACGGGTTCGAAACCGTTCCCAACGTAAAACCGTCAAATTTTCGTGCAAGGTAAGAGAAATATTCAATTTTCAAGAAAGAGTGTGTTAGGAATTCAGGTGAATGATAGATGACCAATATAAGATGCTTGATAGTCTATTGTAGTTTGCCACAAGTACCAAAGTATTTGAAAGTAATAGAACGAATGAAAGGCCTTTTTTTCTTCTCTATCCTTTAATTGCGTGTCGTAGGGTTTCTTATCTTTGCGTCATTACTACCAATGACATAAAATATAGCAAATTATATGTAGCAATGTTTTCATTCACCGCGAATTTTGTAAATCTGGAAGAGAGCTCTTCCCTCTTTGTTGAAAGGAAACAAATCATTGAATTGGGAATTTCGTTTTCCTTTCTTATGACGCAATTCACAAGTTTAAAAGAAACTGCGTGAATACAAGAAAATGCTATATAGCATGACTTTACAAATTAAGATCAAAGTAGACAATTTGGTTCACAATCATGTTTTAAAACGAAATGAGTCTGTGTAATGACTCTCGGTGTTATAACGGTGATGAAATCGAATTAGCCCATAATGAAAGTTTCACGGAATTTCCAGTAAATTGGGTATTTGATAGTAACGACGCAAAGTAGAGAAACATCGGACAAGTATATTCGATCTGGTATGCAAGGAGAGAAAATTCCTGGTATTTGTTCTGTCGATTTCGTCGATTTTGTTACTCGTTACAAATCTGTGCAAGGTTCGACAAAATTAGAAAAATCCGTTATTGAGTAAATCGTACATTACTTTGAAAACGGGTTTGAAACCGTTTTCAACGTAAAACCGTCAAATTTTCGTGCAAGTAAACGAAATTATTATTTTTTTTAAATAAGAGTGTGTTATGAATTGTAGTTTGCCACAAGAACCAAAGTATTTGAAAGTAATAGAACGTGATAGTAATAGAAAGAAGAAAGTAATAGTAATAGAAAGGCCTTTTTTTCTTCTCTATCCTTTAATTGCGTGTCGTAGGGTGTCTTCTCTTTGCGTCATTACTACCAATGACGTAAAATAAAGTAAATTATATGTAGCAATGTTTTCATTCACCACGAATTTCATCTGGTAGAGAGCTCTTCCCTCTTTGTTGAAAGGAAACAAATCATTGAATTGGGAATTTCGTTTTCATTTCTTATGACGCAATTCACAAGTTTAAAAGAAACTGCGTGAATACAAGAAAATAGTGATTCTATAGCATAACTTTACAAATTAAGATCAAAGTAGATAATTTGGTTCACAATCATGTTTTAAAACGAGATGAGTCTGTGTAATGACTCTCGGTGTTATAACGGTGATGAAATCGAATTAGCTCATAATGAAAGTTTCACTTAATTTCAAGTAAATTTGGTATTTGGTAGCAAACGACGCAAAGTAGAGAAACATCGGGCAAGTATATTCCATGTGTTATACAAGGAGAGAAAATTCCTTGTATTTGTTCTGTTGATTTCGTCGATTTTGTTACTCGCTAGAAATCTGTGCAAGGTTAGACAAAATCCGTTATTGGGTAAATCGTACATTACATTGAAAACGGGTTCGAAACCGTTCCCAACGTAAAACCGTCAAATTTTCGTGCAAGGTAAGAGAAATAATCAATTTTCAAGAAAGAGTGTGTTAGGAATTCAGGTGAATGATAGATGACCAATATAAGATGCTTGATAGTCTATTGTAGTTTGCCACAAGTACCAAAGTATTTGAAAGTAATAGAACGAATGAAAGGCCTTTTTTTCTTCTCTATCCTTTTAATTGCGTGTCGTAGGGTTTCTTATCTTTGCGTCATTACTACCAATGACATAAAATATAGCAAATTATATGTAGCAATGTTTTCATTCACCGCGAATTTTGTAAATCTGGAAGAGAGCTCTTCCCTCTTTGTTGAAAGGAAACAAATCATTGAATTGGGAATTTCGTTTTCCTTTCTTATGACGCAATTCACAAGTTTAAAAGAAACTGCGTGAATACAAGAAAATGCTATAGCATGACTTTACAAATTAAGATCAAAGTAGACAATTTGGTTCACAATCATGTTTTAAAACGAAATGAGTCTGTGTAATGACTCTCGGTGTTATAACGGTGATGAAATCGAATTAGCCCATAATGAAAGTTTCACGAAATTTCCAGTAAATTGGGTATTTGATAGTAACGACGCAAAGTAGAGAAACATCGATCTGGCATGCAAGGAGAGAAAATTCCTGGTATTTGTTCTGTCGATTTCGTCGATTTTGTTACTCGTTACAAATCTGTGCAAGGTTCGTCAAATGCCTTCCGAAGATCTATGAATTCAACTCCAGAAATTTGATTATCTATATTCAAAGACCACTGATTCACAAGTTTTGCAAGAGCAGTTGATGTGGAATGAAATGGTCTGAAACCAGATTGATTAGGGTGTAGTAAATCATTCGCATTCATGAATTCGCTCAGTTGTTGATGTACGGTCCTTTCGATAATTTTACTCACTGTTGGTAAGATTGAAATGGGGCGATAGTTATTCAACGAAAAAATATCTCCTGCTTTGAATATTGGTACTACAAGAGCCTTTTTCCATTCATGTGGAACACCTCCCGTAGACAGGGATTTGTTAATGATATCGCAAAGAGATTCTGCAATAACATTCTTTGTCATCTTTAAAAGTTTGTAGCCGATGTGACCTTCTCCGGTTGCTTTATCTATGCCAAGAAGCTCGAACTGTCTAAATACAAAATCTCTCGTTATCATACTTAATTTAAATTGAGAATGAGAAGGAACAAAGCCTTTGTCCTCATCTAATATCATTTGAGAAGTATTTCTCTGCAGATCTTTTGTAATTTTAGTAGCATTAGATATGAAAAAATTGTTGAATGCTTCAGCAATAATTGCGTTGTCCGATACTTCTGCATCATCAACCTTTATGGTATTGGGAGAAATGAGTGATGATTTAGGCGTAAATTCTCTCAAGCTCTTCCACATTTTTTTACTGCTGTTACGATTTTGTAAAATTTGGTCAGTGTTATACTGTTTTTTTCTTATTCTCATGAGATGAGTAACTTTGTGTTTTAGACATTTATAGGTATTCCAAAGATCATTGCTGTTGTTAGTTTTAGGAGCTTTGAGAACTTTATCACGTTCCGTCATGAGCTTAACAACCTCATTAGATATCCATGGACATGCATGTTTTCTTATCCGCTTTTTGCGCAAAGGTATATGCTTGTTGACAACATTATTGAAAAGAGTCAACCACATATCCCACGTATCATCAACGTCGTCTATATCTTTTATGACCTGCCACGGAGCACTTCTCAAATCACTATAAAATTCCTCCTCATTAAGATTTATTAATGAGCGAAATTACGCACATTCAGATTTTTGATGGATCTTTGCACTGAAGTCCCGAATAGCATATACCAAATAATGATCACTAATGCTAGTCTCAAATATTCCCCATTCACTGTAAAGTTCTTTGATACAAATATCAAATCAATTAAAGTAAAAGCAGTAAAAGTAGAAGCAGTATTTGTAACTGACTTGGTCCGTACATATTTGTATAAAACATAACTTTTTCGGCATTCACATCATGTTGGTGTGGCATATAATTACAATTGAAATCACCTAATATAATACTGTACAACTCATATGTTCCGAGAGAGCAGAGCCCAAAGTCCTCTCTAATTCGTCAAAGAAATCAGCGTGAGAATTCGGAGGTCTGTAAAATTCCCCTACAAGGATGGAAGGCTTATTTGGATAATTCTATTCAAACCAAAGGCATTCTAAAATAGATGAATTCAAATCGTCTCTTATTTTATAGTTGAATCTTTTGGAAATATATACAGCCACACCGCCACCATGTCTTGTACGGTCTCTATCTAACAAACCAGTTAAAGCAAGTTGAGACCAGTTGAAACCAGATGAAACCAGTTAAAACCAGTTGAAACTAGTACAACCAGTTGAGACCAGGTAAAACCATTTGAAACCAGAAAAAAAACAGTTAAGACCAGTCGAGAACAGTTGAGGCCAGTTGAAACCAGTTGAGACCAGTTAAAACCAGTTGACACCAGTTGAACCCAATTAAAACCAGTTGAGTCCAGATGAAACCAATTGAAACCAGTTGAGACCCTTTCAAATTAGTTAAAACCAGATGAAACCAGTAAAAACCAGTTGAAACTAGTACAACCAGTTGAGATCAGTTAATACCATTTGAAACCCGGAAAAAAAGCAGTTAAGACCAGTTGAGACCAGTTTAAACCAGTTAAAACCAGCTGAGACCAGGTGAACCCAGTTCAAACCAGTTGAGGCCAGCTGAGACCAGTTGAAACCAGTTCAAACCAGTTGAGGCCAGCTGAAACCAGTCCAAATCAGTTGAGACCAGTTGAAACCAGTTAAAACCAGTTTGAGAGCAGTTCAAACCAGTTGAAACCAGATGAAACGAGTTCAAACCAGTTGAAACCAGTTAAAAAAGTTGAGACCAGTTTAAACCAGTTGATATCAGATGAAACCAGTTCAAACTAGTTGAGACCAGTTCAAACCAGTTGAAATCAGTTGAACCCAATTAAAACCTGTTGAGACCAGATCAAACCCGTTCAAACCGGATGAACCCAATTAAAATCAGTTGAGACCAGTTCAAACCAGTCAAAACAAGTTGAGACCAGTTAAAACCAGATGAAACCAGTTAAAACCAGTTGAGAGCAGTTCAAACTAGTTGAAACCAGATGAAACCAGTTAAAACCAGTTGAGAGCAGTTCAAACCAGTTGAAACCAGATGAAACCAGTTCAAACCAGTTTAAAGCAGTTAAAAAAAGTTGAGACCAGTTCAAACCAGTTGAAATCAGATGAAACCAATTGAAACTAGTTGAGACCAGTTCAAACCAGTTGAAATCAGTTGAACCCAGTTAAAGCAAGTTGAGACCAGTTGAAACCAGATGAAACCAGTTAAAACCAGTTGAAACTAGTACAACCAGTTGAGACCAGGTAAAACTATTTGAAACCCGGAAAAAAAGCAGTTAAGACCAGTTCAAACCAGTTCAAACCAGCTGAGACCAGTTGAACCCAGTTCAAACCAGTTGAGGCCAGCTGAGACCAGTTGAAACCAGATGAAACCAGTTAAAACCAGTTGAAACTAGTACAACCAGTTGAGACCAGGTTAAACCATTTGAAAGCAGAAAAAAAAACAGTTAAGACCAGGTGAGAACAGTTGAGTCCAGTTGAAACCAGTTGAGACCAGTTAAAACCAGTTGACACCAGTTGAACCCAATTAAAACCAGTTGAGTCCAGATGAAACCAATTGAAACCAGTTGAGACCCTTTCAAATTAGTTAAAACCAGATGAAACCAGTAAAAACCAGTTGAAACTAATACAACCAGTTGAGATCAGATAAAAAAATTTGAAACCCGGAAAAAAAGCAGTTAAGACCAGTTCAGACCAGTTGAACCCAGTTCAAACCAGTTGAGGCCAGCTGAGACCAGTTGAAACCAGTTCAATCCAGTTGAGGCCAGCTGAAACCAGTCCAAATCAGTTGAGACCAGTTGAAACCAGTTAAAACCAGTTGAGACCAATTCAAAAGTTGAGACCAGTTGAAACCAGTTAAAACCAGTTGAGAGCAGTTCAAACCAGTTGAAACCAAATGAAACGAGTTCAAACCAGTTGAAACCAGTTTAAAAAAATTGAGACCAGTTTAAACCAGTTGATATCAGATGAAACCAGTTCAAACTAGTTGAGACCAGTTCAAACCAGTTGAAATCAGTTGAACCCAATTAAAACCTGTTGAGACCAGATCAAACCCGTTCAAACCGGAAGAACCCAATTAAAATCAGTTGAGACCAGTTCAAACCAGTTAAAACAAGTTGAGACCAGTTAAAACGAGATGAAACCAGTTAAAACCAGATGAAACCAGTTAAAACCAGTTGAGATCAGTTCAAACCAGTTGAAACCAGATGAAACCAGTTCAAACCAGTTTAAACCAGTTAAAACAAGTTGAGACTAGTTGAAACCAGATGACACCAGTTAAAACCAGTTGAGAGCAGTTCAAACCAGTTGAAACCAGATGAAACCAGTTCAAACCAGTTTAAACCAGTTAAAAAAAGTTGAGACCAGTTCAAACCAGTTGAAATCAGATGAAACCAATTGAAACTAGTTGAGACCAGTTCAAACCAGTTGAAATCTTTTGAACCCAGTTAAAACCAGTTGAGACCAGTTCAAACCAGTTAAAGCAAGTTGAGACCAGTTGAAACCAGATGAAACCAGTTAAAACCAGTTGAAACTAGTACAACCAGTTGAGACCAGGTAAAACCATTTGAAACCAGAAAAAAAAAACAGTTAAGACCAGTCGAGAACAGTTGAAGCCAGTTGAAACCAGTTGAGACCAGTTAAAACCAGTTGACACCAGTTGAACCCAATTAAAACCAGTTGAGTCCAGATGAAACCAATTGAAACCAGTTGAGACCCTTTCAAATTAGTTAAAACCAGATGAAACCAGTAAAAAGCAGTTGAAACTAGAACAACCAGTTGAGATCAGTTAAAACCATTTGAAACCCGGAAAAAAAGCAGTTAAGACCAGTTGAGACCAGTTCAAACCAGTTCAAACCAGCTGAGACCAGCTGAACCCAGTTCAAATCAGTTGAGGCCAGCTGAGACCAGTTGAAACCAGTTCAAACCAGTTGAGGCCAGCTGAAACCAGTCCAAATTAGTTGAGACCAGTTGAAACCAGTTAAAACCAGTTGAGAGCAGTTCAAACCAGTTGAAACCAGATGAATCGAGTTCAAACCAGTTGAAACCAGTTAAAAAAATGAGACCAGTTTAAACCAGTTGATATCAGATGAAACCAGTTCAAACTAGTTGAGACCAGTTCAACCCAATTGAAATCAGTTGAACCCAATTAAAACCTGTTGAGACCAGATCAAACCCGTTCAAACCGGATGAACCAAATTAAAATCAGTTGAGACCAGTTCAAACCAGTTAAAACAAGTTGAGACCAGTTAAAACCAGATAAAACCAGTTAAAACCAGTTGAGAGCAGTTCAAACCAGTTGAAACCAGATGAAACCAGTTCAAACCAGTTTAAACCATTCAAAAGAAGTTGAGACTAGTTGAAACCAGATGAAACCAGTTAAAACCAGTTGAGAGCAGTTCAAACCAGTTGAAACCAGATGAAACCAGTTCAAACCAGTTTAAACCAGTTAAAAAAAGTTGAGACCAGTTCAAACCAGTTGAAATCAGATGAAACCAATTGAAACTAGTTGAGACCAGTTCAAACCAGTTGAAATCAGTTGAACCCAGTTAAATCCAGTTGAGACCAGTTCAAACCAGTTAAAGCAAGTTGAGACCAGTTGAAACCAGATGAAACCAGTTAAAACCAGTTGAGACCAGGTAAAACCATTTGAAACCAGAAAAAACAGTAAAGACCAGTCGAGAGCAGTTGAGGCCAGTTAAAACCAGTTGAGACCAGTTGAAACCAGTTGACACCAGTTGAACCCAATTAAAACCAGTTGAGTCCAGATGAACCCAATTGAAACCAGTTTAGACCCTTTCAGATTAGTTAAAACCAGATGAAACCAGTAAAAAGCAGTTGAAACTAGTACAACCAGTTCAAACCAGTTAAAACCAGCTGAGACCAGTTGAACCCAGTTCAAACCGGTTGAGGCCATCTGAAACCAGTCCAAATCAGTTGAGACCAGTTGAAACCAGTTAAAACCAGTTGAGAGCAGTTCAAACCAGTTGAAACCAGATGAAACGAGTTCAAACCAGTTGAAACCAGTTAAAAAAAGTTGAGACCAGTTTAAACCAGTTGATATCAGATGAAACCAGTTCAAACTAGTTGAGACCAGTTCAAACGAGTTGAAATCAGTTGAACCCAATTAAAACCTGTTGAGACCAGATCAAACCCGTTCAAACCGGATGAACCCAATTAAAATCAATTGAAACCAGTTCAAACCAGTTAAAACAAGTTGAGACCAGTTCAAACCAGATGAAACCAGTTAAAACCAGTTGAGAGCAGTTCAAACCAGTTGAAACCAGATGAAACCAGTTCAAACCAGTTTAAACCAGTTAAAACAAGTTGAGACCAGTTGAAACCAGATGAAACCAGTTAAAACCAATTGAGAGCAGTTGAAACCAGTTGAAACCAGATGAAACCAGTTCAAACCAGTTTAAACCAGTTAAAAAAAGTTGAGACCAGTTCAAACCAGTTGAAATCAGATGAAACCAATTGAAACTAGTTGAGACCAGTTCAAACCAGTTGAAATCAGTTGAACCCAGTTAAAACCAGTTGAGACCAGTTCAAACCAGTTAAAGCAAGTTGAGACCAGTTGAAACCAGATGAAACCAATTAAAAGTAGTTGAGATCAGATGAAACCAGTTAAAACCAGTTGAGACCATTTCAAATTAGTTGAAACCAGATGAAACTAGTACAACCAGTTGAGACCAGTCAAAACCATTTGAAACCAGAAAAAAACAGTTAAGACCAATCGAGAACAGTTAAGGCCAGTTGAAACCAATTAAAACCAGTTGAGTCCAGATGAAACCAGTTGAAACCAGTTGAGACCATTTCAAATTAGTTGAAACCAGATGAAACCAGTTAAAACCAGTTGAAACTAGTACAACCAGTTGAGACCAGTTAAAACCATTTGAAACCAGAAAAAAAACCAGTTAAGACCAGTCGAGAACAGTTGAGACCAGTTAAAACCAGTTGACACCAGTTGAACCCAATTAAAACCAGTTGAGTCCAGATGAAACCAGTTAAAACCAGTTGAGACCATTTCAAATTAGTTGAAACCAGATGAAACCAGTTAAAACCAGTTGAAACTAGTACAACCAGTTGAGACCAGTCAAAACCATTTGAAACCAGAAAAAAACAGTTAAGACCAATCGAGAACAGTTAAGGCCAGTTGAACCCAATTAAAACCAGTTGAGTCCAGATGAAACCAGTTGAAACCAGTTGAGACCATTTCAAATTAGTTGAAACCAGATGAAACCAGTTAAAACCAGTTGAAAGTAGTACAACCAGTTGAGACCAGTTAAAACCATTTGAAACCAGAAAAAAAACAGTTAAGACCAGTCGAGAACAGTTGAGACCAGTTAAAACCAGTTGACACCAGTTGAACCCAATTAAAACCAGTTGAGTCCAGATGAAACCAGTTGAAACCAGTTGAGACCAGTTAAAACCAGTTGACACCAGTTAGAAATAGTGATTCTATAGCATGACTTTACAAATTAAGATCAAAGTAGAAAATTGAGTTCACGATCATGTTTTCAAACGAAATTACTCTGTGTAATGACTATCAGTATTATAACGCTGATGAAATTGAATTAGCCCATGAAAGTTTCACTAAATTTCCAGTAAATTGGGTATTTGGTAATAATGACGCTAAGAGAAACATCTTGCTAGTATATTCGATGTGGTTATACAAGGATAGAAAATTCCTTGTATATGTTCTGTAGATTTCGTCGATTTTGTTACTCGCTAGAAATCTGTGCAAGGTTAGACAAAATGACAAAAATCCCCTATTGGGTAAATCGTATATTACATTGAAAACGGGTTTGAAACAGTTTCCAAAGTAAAACCGTCAAATTTACGTGCAAGGTAAACGAAATAATTCATTTTCAAGAAAGAGTGTGTTATGAATTCAAGTGAATGATACATGACCAATATAAGATGCTTGATAGTCGATTGCAGTTTGCCACAAGTACCAAACTATTTGAAAGTAATAGAAGAAATGAAAGGCCCTTTTTCTTCTCTATCCTAATTGCGTGTCCTATGGTTTCTTATCTTTGCGTCATTACTACCAATGACGCAGAATATAGTAAATTATATGAAGCAATGTTTTCACACACCGCAATTTTGTTAATCTGGTAGAGAGCTCTTTCTTCTTTGTTGAAAGGAAACAAATCATTAAAAATGTGAATTTAGTTTTCATTTCTGATGACACAAATCACACAAGTTTAAAAGAAACTGCATAATACAAGAACATAGTGATTCTACAGCATGACTTTACAAATTAGGATCGCACAATTTGGTTCACGATTGTGGTTTCAAAGTCTGTGTAATGAGTCTCGGCATTATAACGGTGCTGAAATCGAACTAGCAGAATTTTGGAAGTTTCATTGAATTTACGGTAAATTGGGTATTTGGCGGTAACGACGCAAAGTAGAGTAACATCGGAGAAAGAAATCAGTTACTGGGTGAATCGTACATGACACGTTCCCAGTGGTATAAAACCGTTAAATTTTGGTGCAAGATGTACTAAATGATTGGTTATCAAGAAAGAGAACGCTATGAATTACAATGTACATTTCATTGAAAACGGGTTCGAAACCGTTTCCAACGTAAAACCGTCAAATTTTCGTGCAAGGTAAAAGAAATAATCAATTTTCAAGAAAGAGTGTGACAAGTGAACAATTGCACATTACATTGAAAACGGGCTTGAACCCATTCCCAACGTGTAAAACCGTTAAAAATCTCGTGCAAGGTATACGAAATGATTGATTATCAAGAAACAGAACACTATGAACTCGTGAATGACAAATTACCAATTTTAGATGCTTGATAGTCTAATTACTTGCAGATTGCCACAAGTTTCAAAGAATTTGAAAGTAATAGAGAGAATGAAATGCCCTTTTTCTTCTCTCTCTGTAATTGCTTGTCCTATGGTTTCTTATTTTTGCGTCATTACTACCAATGACGCAATGTATAGTAAATTATATGTAACAACATATGTAACACAGCGCGAATTTTGTGAATTAGGTACAAAGCTCTTTCTTCTTTGTTGAAAGGAAACAAATCATTGAATTGGGAATTTCTTTCTTCTTTGTTGAAAGGAAACAAATCATTGAATTGGGAATTTCGTTTTCATTTCTTATGAGGCAAGTCACAAATTTAAAAGAAACTATGTGAATACAAGAAAATACTGATTCCATAGCATGACTTTACAAATGAAGAGCAAAGTAGACAATTTGGTTCACAATCATGTTTTAAAACGAAATGAGTCTGTGTAATGACTCTCGGTGTTATAACGGTGATGAAATCGAATTAGCCCATAATGAAAGTTTCACGGAATTTCCAGTAAATTGGGTATTTGGTAGTAACGACGCAAAGTAGAGGAACATCGGGCAAGTATATTCGATCTGGTATGCAAGGAGAGAAAATTCCTTGTATTTGTTCTGTCAATTTCGTCGATTTTGTTACTCGTTACAAATCTGTGCAAGGTTCGACAAAATGACAAGAATCCGTTATTGGGTAAATCGTATATTACTTTGAAAACTGGTTTGAAACCGTTTTCAACGTAAAACCGTCAAATTTTCGTGCAAGGTAAACGAAATAATTATTTTTCAAATAAGAGTGTGTTATGAATTGAAATGAATGATAAATGGCCAATATAAGATGCTTGATAGTCTATTGCAGTTTGCCACAAGTACCAAAGTATTTGAAAGTAATAGAACGAATGAAAGGCCTTTGGCAGTAACGACGCAAAATAAAGAAACATCGGAGAAAGAAATCCGTACTGGGTGAATCGTACATGGCATTGAAATCGGGCTTAAACCCGTTCCCAATGTGTAAAACCGCTAAATGTTCGTGCAAGGTGTACTAAATAGTTGGTTATCAAGAAAGAGAACGCTATGAATTCAAGCGAATAACAAGTGACAGCTGTACATTACATTGAAAACGGGCTTGAACCCGTTCCCAACGTGTAAAACCGTTAAAATTTCGTGCAAGGTACTAAAATAATTGATTATCAAGAAAGAGAACGCTATGAATTCGTGAATAACAAATTACCAATTTTAGATGCTTGATAATCTAATTACTTGCAGTTTGCCACAAATACCAAAGAATTTGAAAGTAATAGAGCGAATGAAATGCCCTTTTTCTTCTCTATCTTTGATTCCGTGTCCTGCGGTTTCTTATCTTTGCGTCATTACTTAAAATGACGCAATGTATAGTGAATTATATGTAACGACATATGTAACAAAGCGCGAATTTTGTGAATTTATTACAAAGCTCTTTGTTGAAAGGAAACAAATTTTGAATTTCGTTTTCATTTCTTATGACGAAATTCACAAGTTTAAATGAAACTGCGTAAATACAAGAAAATACTGATTCTATAGCATGACTTTACAAATTAAGATCAAAGTAGACAATTTGGTTCACAATCATGTTTTAAAACGAAATGAGTCCGTGTAATGACTCTCGGTGTTATAACGGAAGATGAAATCGAATTAGCCCATAATGAAAGTTTCACGGAATTTCCAGTAAATTGGGTATTTGGTAGTAACGACGCAAAGTAGAGAAACATCGGACAAGTATATTCGATCTGGTATCCAAGGAGAGAAAATTCCTTGTATTTGTTTTGTCGATTTCGTCGATTTTGTTACTTGCTAGAAATCTGTGCAAGGTTCGACAAAACAAAAATAAGTTATTAGGTAAATCGTACATTACGTTGAAATAAAAAAAAACATTTCCAACGTAAAAGCGTCAATTTTTCGTGCAACGTAAACGAAATAATTAATTTTCAAGAAAGACTGCGCTGTGAATTCAAGTAAATGATAAATGACCAATGTAAGATGCATGATAGTCTATTGCCGTTTGCCACAAGTACTAAAGTATTTGAAAGTAATAGAACGAATGAAATGCCTTTTTTCTTCTCTATCCTTTAATTGCGTGTCCTATGGTTTCTTATCTTTGCGTCATTACAACCAATAACGCAATGTATAGTAAATTATATGTAACAATGTTTTCACACACCGCGAATTATGTGAATCTGGTAGAAAAGCTCTTTCTTCTTTCTTGAAAGGAAACAAATCATTAAAAATGTAAATTTTGTTTTCATTTCTTATGACGCAAATCAGAAGTTTAAAAGAAACTGCATGAATACAAGAAAATAGTGATTCTATAGCATGACAAATAGAGATCAGACAATTTGGTTCACGATCATGGTTTCAAAGTCTGTGTAATGAGTGTCGGCATTATAACGGTGCTGAAATCGAATTAGCACAATTTTCGAATTTCATTGAATTTACGGTAAATTGGGTATTTGGCAGTAACGACGCAAAGTAGAGAAACATCGGAGAAAGAAATCCGTTACTGGGTGAATCGTACATGACATTGAAATCGGGCTTGAACCTGTTCCCAATGGTATAAAACCGTTAAATTTTCGTGCAAGGTGCACTAGATAATTGGTTATCAAGAAAGAGAACGCTATGAATTCAAGTGAATGACAAATGAACAATTGTACATTACATTGAAAACGGGCTTGAACCCATTCAAAACGTGTAAAACCGTTAAAATTTCGGGCAAGGTATACGAAAAAATTGATTATCAAAAAAGGGAACGTTATGAATTCCTGAATGACAAATGACCAATTTTAGATGCTTGATAGTCTAATTACTTCCAGTTTGCCACAAGTACCAAAGAATTTTAAAGTAATAGAGCGAATGAAATGCCCTTTTTCTTCTCTATCTTTAATTGCGTGTCCTATGGTTTCTTATCTTTGCGTCATTACTTAAAATGACGCAATGTATAGTGAATTATATGTAACGACACATGTAACAAAGCGCGAATTTTGTGAATTTATTACAAAGCTCTTTGTTGAAAGGAAACAAATTTTGAATTTCGTTTTCATTTCTTATGACGCAATTCACAAGTTTAAATGAAACTGCGTAAATACAAGAAAATAGTGATTCTATAGCATAACTTTACAAATTAAGATCAAAGTAGATAATTTGGTTCACAATCATGTTTTAAAACGAGATGAGTCTGTGTAATGACTCTCGGTGTTATAACGGTGATGAAATCGAATTAGCTCATAATGAAAGTTTCACTTAATTTCAAGTAAATTTGGTATTTGGTAGCAAACGACGCAAAGTAGAGAAACATCGGGCAAGTATATTCCATGTGTTATACAAGGAGAGAAAATTCCTTGTATTTGTTCTGTTGATTTCGTCGATTTTGTTACTCGCTAGAAATCTGTGCAAGGTTAGACAAAATCCGTTATTGGGTAAATCGTACATTACATTGAAAACGGGTTCGAAACCGTTCCCAACGTAAAACCGTCAAATTTTCGTGCAAGGTAAGAGAAATATTCAATTTTCAAGAAAGAGTGTGTTAGGAATTCAGGTGAATGATAGATGACCAATATAAGATGCTTGATAGTCTATTGTAGTTTGCCACAAGTACCAAAGTATTTGAAAGTAATAGAACGAATGAAAGGCCTTTTTTTCTTCTCTATCCTTTAATTGCGTGTCGTAGGGTTTCTTATCTTTGCGTCATTACTACCAATGACATAAAATATAGCAAATTATATGTAGCAATGTTTTCATTCACCGCGAATTTTGTAAATCTGGAAGAGAGCTCTTCCCTCTTTGTTGAAAGGAAACAAATCATTGAATTGGGAATTTCGTTTTCCTTTCTTATGACGCAATTCACAAGTTTAAAAGAAACTGCGTGAATACAAGAAAATGCTATATAGCATGACTTTACAAATTAAGATCAAAGTAGACAATTTGGTTCACAATCATGTTTTAAAACGAAATGAGTCTGTGTAATGACTCTCGGTGTTATAACGGTGATGAAATCGAATTAGCCCATAATGAAAGTTTCACGGAATTTCCAGTAAATTGGGTATTTGATAGTAACGACGCAAAGTAGAGAAACATCGGACAAGTATATTCGATCTGGTATGCAAGGAGAGAAAATTCCTGGTATTTGTTCTGTCGATTTCGTCGATTTTGTTACTCGTTACAAATCTGTGCAAGGTTCGACAAAATTAGAAAAATCCGTTATTGAGTAAATCGTACATTACTTTGAAAACGGGTTTGAAACCGTTTTCAACGTAAAACCGTCAAATTTTCGTGCAAGTAAACGAAATTATTATTTTTTTAAATAAGAGTGTGTTATGAATTGTAGTTTGCCACAAGAACCAAAGTATTTGAAAGTAATAGAACGTGATAGTAATAGAAAGAAGAAAGTAATAGTAATAGAAAGGCCTTTTTTTCTTCTCTATCCTTTAATTGCGTGTCGTAGGGTGTCTTCTCTTTGCGTCATTACTACCAATGACGTAAAATAAAGTAAATTATATGTAGCAATGTTTTCATTCACCACGAATTTCATCTGGTAGAGAGCTCTTCCCTCTTTGTTGAAAGGAAACAAATCATTGAATTGGGAATTTCGTTTTCATTTCTTATGACGCAATTCACAAGTTTAAAAGAAACTGCGTGAATACAAGAAAATAGTGATTCTATAGCATAACTTTACAAATTAAGATCAAAGTAGATAATTTGGTTCACAATCATGTTTTAAAACGAGATGAGTCTGTGTAATGACTCTCGGTGTTATAACGGTGATGAAATCGAATTAGCTCATAATGAAAGTTTCACTTAATTTCAAGTAAATTTGGTATTTGGTAGCAAACGACGCAAAGTAGAGAAACATCGGGCAAGTATATTCCATGTGTTATACAAGGAGAGAAAATTCCTTGTATTTGTTCTGTTGATTTCGTCGATTTTGTTACTCGCTAGAAATCTGTGCAAGGTTAGACAAAATCCGTTATTGGGTAAATCGTACATTACATTGAAAACGGGTTCGAAACCGTTCCCAACGTAAAACCGTCAAATTTTCGTGCAAGGTAAGAGAAATAATCAATTTTCAAGAAAGAGTGTGTTAGGAATTCAGGTGAATGATAGATGACCAATATAAGATGCTTGATAGTCTATTGTAGTTTGCCACAAGTACCAAAGTATTTGAAAGTAATAGAACGAATGAAAGGCCTTTTTTTCTTCTCTATCCTTTTAATTGCGTGTCGTAGGGTTTCTTATCTTTGCGTCATTACTACCAATGACATAAAATATAGCAAATTATATGTAGCAATGTTTTCATTCACCGCGAATTTTGTAAATCTGGAAGAGAGCTCTTCCCTCTTTGTTGAAAGGAAACAAATCATTGAATTGGGAATTTCGTTTTCCTTTCTTATGACGCAATTCACAAGTTTAAAAGAAACTGCGTGAATACAAGAAAATGCTATAGCATGACTTTACAAATTAAGATCAAAGTAGACAATTTGGTTCACAATCATGTTTTAAAACGAAATGAGTCTGTGTAATGACTCTCGGTGTTATAACGGTGATGAAATCGAATTAGCCCATAATGAAAGTTTCACGAAATTTCCAGTAAATTGGGTATTTGATAGTAACGACGCAAAGTAGAGAAACATCGATCTGGCATGCAAGGAGAGAAAATTCCTGGTATTTGTTCTGTCGATTTCGTCGATTTTGTTACTCGTTACAAATCTGTGCAAGGTTCGTCAAATGCCTTCCGAAGATCTATGAATTCAACTCCAGAAATTTGATTATCTATATTCAAAGACCACTGATTCACAAGTTTTGCAAGAGCAGTTGATGTGGAATGAAATGGTCTGAAACCAGATTGATTAGGGTGTAGTAAATCATTCGCATTCATGAATTCGCTCAGTTGTTGATGTACGGTCCTTTCGATAATTTTACTCACTGTTGGTAAGATTGAAATGGGGCGATAGTTATTCAACGAAAAAATATCTCCTGCTTTGAATATTGGTACTACAAGAGCCTTTTTCCATTCATGTGGAACACCTCCCGTAGACAGGGATTTGTTAATGATATCGCAAAGAGATTCTGCAATAACATTCTTTGTCATCTTTAAAAGTTTGTAGCCGATGTGACCTTCTCCGGTTGCTTTATCTATGCCAAGAAGCTCGAACTGTCTAAATACAAAATCTCTCGTTATCATACTTAATTTAAATTGAGAATGAGAAGGAACAAAGCCTTTGTCCTCATCTAATATCATTTGAGAAGTATTTCTCTGCAGATCTTTTGTAATTTTAGTAGCATTAGATATGAAAAAATTGTTGAATGCTTCAGCAATAATTGCGTTGTCCGATACTTCTGCATCATCAACCTTTATGGTATTGGGAGAAATGAGTGATGATTTAGGCGTAAATTCTCTCAAGCTCTTCCACATTTTTTTACTGCTGTTACGATTTTGTAAAATTTGGTCAGTGTTATACTGTTTTTTTCTTATTCTCATGAGATGAGTAACTTTGTGTTTTAGACATTTATAGGTATTCCAAAGATCATTGCTGTTGTTAGTTTTAGGAGCTTTGAGAACTTTATCACGTTCCGTCATGAGCTTAACAACCTCATTAGATATCCATGGACATGCATGTTTTCTTATCCGCTTTTTGCGCAAAGGTATATGCTTGTTGACAACATTATTGAAAAGAGTCAACCACATATCCCACGTATCATCAACGTCGTCTATATCTTTTATGACCTGCCACGGAGCACTTCTCAAATCACTATAAAATTCCTCCTCATTAAGATTTATTAATGAGCGAAATTACGCACATTCAGATTTTTGATGGATCTTTGCACTGAAGTCCCGAATAGCATATACCAAATAATGATCACTAATGCTAGTCTCAAATATTCCCCATTCACTGTAAAGTTCTTTGATACAAATATCAAATCAATTAAAGTAAAAGCAGTAAAAGTAGAAGCAGTATTTGTAACTGACTTGGTCCGTACATATTTGTATAAAACATAACTTTTTCGGCATTCACATCATGTTGGTGTGGCATATAATTACAATTGAAATCACCTAATATAATACTGTACAACTCATATGTTCCGAGAGAGCAGAGCCCAAAGTCCTCTCTAATTCGTCAAAGAAATCAGCGTGATAATTCGGAGGTCTGTAAAATTCCCCTACAAGGATGGAAGGCTTATTTGGATAATTCTATTCAAACCAAAGGCATTCTAAAATAGATGAATTCAAATCGTCTCTTATTTTATAGTTGAATCTTTTGGAAATATATACAGCCACACCGCCACCATGTCTTGTACGGTCTCTATCTAACAAACCAGTTAAAGCAAGTTGAGACCAGTTGAAACCAGATGAAACCAGTTAAAACCAGTTGAAACTAGTACAACCAGTTGAGACCAGGTAAAACCATTTGAAACCAGTAAAAAAAACAGTTAAGACCAGTCGAGAACAGTTGAGGCCAGTTGAAACCAGTTGAGACCAGTTAAAACCAGTTGACACCAGTTGAACCCAATTAAAACCAGTTGAGTCCAGATGAAACCAATTGAAACCAGTTGAGACCCTTTCAAATTAGTTAAAACCAGATGAAACCAGTAAAAACCAGTTGAAACTAGTACAACCAGTTGAGATCAGTTAAAACCATTTGAAACCCGGAAAAAAAGCAGTTAAGACCAGTTGAGACCAGTTTAAACCAGTTAAAACCAGCTGAGACCAGGTGAACCCAGTTCAAACCAGTTGAGGCCAGCTGAGACCAGTTGAAACCAGTTCAAACCAGTTGAGGCCAGCTGAAACCAGTCCAAATCAGTTGAGACCAGTTGAAACCAGTTAAAACCAGTTGAGAGCAGTTCAAACCAGTTGAAACCAGATGAAACGAGTTCAAACCAGTTGAAACCAGTTAAAAAAAGTTGAGACCAGTTTAAACCAGTTGATATCAGATGAAACCAGTTCAAACTAGTTGAGACCAGTTCAAACCAGTTGAAATCAGTTGAACCCAATTAAAACCTGTTGAGACCAGATCAAACCCGTTCAAACCGGATGAACCCAATTAAAATCAGTTGAGACCAGTTCAAACCAGTCAAAACAAGTTGAGACCAGTTAAAACCAGATGAAACCAGTTAAAACCAGTTGAGAGCAGTTCAAACTAGTTGAAACCAGATGAAACCAGTTAAAACCAGTTGAGAGCAGTTCAAACCAGTTGAAACCAGATGAAACCAGTTCAAACCAGTTTAAAGCAGTTAAAAAAAGTTGAGACCAGTTCAAACCAGTTGAAATCAGATGAAACCAATTGAAACTAGTTGAGACCAGTTCAAACCAGTTGAAATCAGTTGAACCCAGTTAAAGCAAGTTGAGACCAGTTGAAACCAGATGAAACCAGTTAAAACCAGTTGAAACTAGTACAACCAGTTGAGACCAGGTAAAACTATTTGAAACCCGGAAAAAAAGCAGTTAAGACCAGTTCAAACCAGTTCAAACCAGCTGAGACCAGTTGAACCCAGTTCAAACCAGTTGAGGCCAGCTGAGACCAGTTGAAACCAGATGAAACCAGTTAAAACCAGTTGAAACTAGTACAACCAGTTGAGACCAGGTTAAACCATTTGAAAGCAGAAAAAAAACAGTTAAGACCAGGTGAGAACAGTTGAGTCCAGTTGAAACCAGTTGAGACCAGTTAAAACCAGTTGACACCAGTTGAACCCAATTAAAACCAGTTGAGTCCAGATGAAACCAATTGAAACCAGTTGAGACCCTTTCAAATTAGTTAAAACCAGATGAAACCAGTAAAAACCAGTTGAAACTAATACAACCAGTTGAGATCAGATAAAAAAATTTGAAACCCGGAAAAAAAGCAGTTAAGACCAGTTCAGACCAGTTGAACCCAGTTCAAACCAGTTGAGGCCAGCTGAGACCAGTTGAAACCAGTTCAATCCAGTTGAGGCCAGCTGAAACCAGTCCAAATCAGTTGAGACCAGTTGAAACCAGTTAAAACCAGTTGAGACCAATTCAAAAGTTGAGACCAGTTGAAACCAGTTAAAACCAGTTGAGAGCAGTTCAAACCAGTTGAAACCAAATGAAACGAGTTCAAACCAGTTGAAACCAGTTTAAAAAAATTGAGACCAGTTTAAACCAGTTGATATCAGATGAAACCAGTTCAAACTAGTTGAGACCAGTTCAAACCAGTTGAAATCAGTTGAACCCAATTAAAACCTGTTGAGACCAGATCAAACCCGTTCAAACCGGAAGAACCCAATTAAAATCAGTTGAGACCAGTTCAAACCAGTTAAAACAAGTTGAGACCAGTTAAAACGAGATGAAACCAGTTAAAACCAGATGAAACCAGTTAAAACCAGTTGAGATCAGTTCAAACCAGTTGAAACCAGATGAAACCAGTTCAAACCAGTTTAAACCAGTTAAAACAAGTTGAGACTAGTTGAAACCAGATGACACCAGTTAAAACCAGTTGAGAGCAGTTCAAACCAGTTGAAACCAGATGAAACCAGTTCAAACCAGTTTAAACCAGTTAAAAAAAGTTGAGACCAGTTCAAACCAGTTGAAATCAGATGAAACCAATTGAAACTAGTTGAGACCAGTTCAAACCAGTTGAAATCTTTTGAACCCAGTTAAAACCAGTTGAGACCAGTTCAAACCAGTTAAAGCAAGTTGAGACCAGTTGAAACCAGATGAAACCAGTTAAAACCAGTTGAAACTAGTACAACCAGTTGAGACCAGGTAAAACCATTTGAAACCAGAAAAAAAAAACAGTTAAGACCAGTCGAGAACAGTTGAAGCCAGTTGAAACCAGTTGAGACCAGTTAAAACCAGTTGACACCAGTTGAACCCAATTAAAACCAGTTGAGTCCAGATGAAACCAATTGAAACCAGTTGAGACCCTTTCAAATTAGTTAAAACCAGATGAAACCAGTAAAAAGCAGTTGAAACTAGAACAACCAGTTGAGATCAGTTAAAACCATTTGAAACCCGGAAAAAAAGCAGTTAAGACCAGTTGAGACCAGTTCAAACCAGTTCAAACCAGCTGAGACCAGCTGAACCCAGTTCAAATCAGTTGAGGCCAGCTGAGACCAGTTGAAACCAGTTCAAACCAGTTGAGGCCAGCTGAAACCAGTCCAAATTAGTTGAGACCAGTTGAAACCAGTTAAAACCAGTTGAGAGCAGTTCAAACCAGTTGAAACCAGATGAATCGAGTTCAAACCAGTTGAAACCAGTTAAAAAAATGAGACCAGTTTAAACCAGTTGATATCAGATGAAACCAGTTCAAACTAGTTGAGACCAGTTCAACCCAATTGAAATCAGTTGAACCCAATTAAAACCTGTTGAGACCAGATCAAACCCGTTCAAACCGGATGAACCAAATTAAAATCAGTTGAGACCAGTTCAAACCAGTTAAAACAAGTTGAGACCAGTTAAAACCAGATAAAACCAGTTAAAACCAGTTGAGAGCAGTTCAAACCAGTTGAAACCAGATGAAACCAGTTCAAACCAGTTTAAACCATTCAAAAGAAGTTGAGACTAGTTGAAACCAGATGAAACCAGTTAAAACCAGTTGAGAGCAGTTCAAACCAGTTGAAACCAGATGAAACCAGTTCAAACCAGTTTAAACCAGTTAAAAAAAGTTGAGACCAGTTCAAACCAGTTGAAATCAGATGAAACCAATTGAAACTAGTTGAGACCAGTTCAAACCAGTTGAAATCAGTTGAACCCAGTTAAATCCAGTTGAGACCAGTTCAAACCAGTTAAAGCAAGTTGAGACCAGTTGAAACCAGATGAAACCAGTTAAAACCAGTTGAGACCAGGTAAAACCATTTGAAACCAGAAAAAACAGTAAAGACCAGTCGAGAGCAGTTGAGGCCAGTTAAAACCAGTTGAGACCAGTTGAAACCAGTTGACACCAGTTGAACCCAATTAAAACCAGTTGAGTCCAGATGAACCCAATTGAAACCAGTTTAGACCCTTTCAGATTAGTTAAAACCAGATGAAACCAGTAAAAAGCAGTTGAAACTAGTACAACCAGTTCAAACCAGTTAAAACCAGCTGAGACCAGTTGAACCCAGTTCAAACCGGTTGAGGCCATCTGAAACCAGTCCAAATCAGTTGAGACCAGTTGAAACCAGTTAAAACCAGTTGAGAGCAGTTCAAACCAGTTGAAACCAGATGAAACGAGTTCAAACCAGTTGAAACCAGTTAAAAAAAGTTGAGACCAGTTTAAACCAGTTGATATCAGATGAAACCAGTTCAAACTAGTTGAGACCAGTTCAAACGAGTTGAAATCAGTTGAACCCAATTAAAACCTGTTGAGACCAGATCAAACCCGTTCAAACCGGATGAACCCAATTAAAATCAATTGAAACCAGTTCAAACCAGTTAAAACAAGTTGAGACCAGTTCAAACCAGATGAAACCAGTTAAAACCAGTTGAGAGCAGTTCAAACCAGTTGAAACCAGATGAAACCAGTTCAAACCAGTTTAAACCAGTTAAAACAAGTTGAGACCAGTTGAAACCAGATGAAACCAGTTAAAACCAATTGAGAGCAGTTGAAACCAGTTGAAACCAGATGAAACCAGTTCAAACCAGTTTAAACCAGTTAAAAAAAGTTGAGACCAGTTCAAACCAGTTGAAATCAGATGAAACCAATTGAAACTAGTTGAGACCAGTTCAAACCAGTTGAAATCAGTTGAACCCAGTTAAAACCAGTTGAGACCAGTTCAAACCAGTTAAAGCAAGTTGAGACCAGTTGAAACCAGATGAAACCAATTAAAAGTAGTTGAGCTCAGATGAAACCAGTTAAAACCAGTTGAGACCATTTCAAATTAGTTGAAACCAGATGAAACTAGTACAACCAGTTGAGACCAGTCAAAACCATTTGAAACCAGAAAAAAACAGTTAAGACCAATCGAGAACAGTTAAGGCCAGTTGAAACCAATTAAAACCAGTTGAGTCCAGATGAAACCAGTTGAAACCAGTTGAGACCATTTCAAATTAGTTGAAACCAGATGAAACCAGTTAAAACCAGTTGAAACTAGTACAACCAGTTGAGACCAGTTAAAACCATTTGAAACCAGAAAAAAAACCAGTTAAGACCAGTCGAGAACAGTTGAGACCAGTTAAAACCAGTTGACACCAGTTGAACCCAATTAAAACCAGTTGAGTCCAGATGAAACCAGTTAAAACCAGTTGAGACCATTTCAAATTAGTTGAAACCAGATGAAACCAGTTAAAACCAGTTGAAACTAGTACAACCAGTTGAGACCAGTCAAAACCATTTGAAACCAGAAAAAAACAGTTAAGACCAATCGAGAACAGTTAAGGCCAGTTGAACCCAATTAAAACCAGTTGAGTCCAGATGAAACCAGTTGAAACCAGTTGAGACCATTTCAAATTAGTTGAAACCAGATGAAACCAGTTAAAACCAGTTGAAACTAGTACAACCAGTTGAGACCAGTTAAAACCATTTGAAACCAGAAAAAAAACAGTTAAGACCAGTCGAGAACAGTTGAGACCAGTTAAAACCAGTTGACACCAGTTGAACCCAATTAAAACCAGTTGAGTCCAGATGAAACCAGTTGAAACCAGTTGAGACCAGTTAAAACCAGTTGACACCAGTTAGAAATAGTGATTCTATAGCATGACTTTACAAATTAAGATCAAAGTAGAAAATTGAGTTCACGATCATGTTTTCAAACGAAATTACTCTGTGTAATGACTATCAGTATTATAACGCTGATGAAATTGAATTAGCCCATGAAAGTTTCACTAAATTTCCAGTAAATTGGGTATTTGGTAATAATGACGCTAAGAGAAACATCTTGCTAGTATATTCGATGTGGTTATACAAGGATAGAAAATTCCTTGTATATGTTCTGTAGATTTCGTCGATTTTGTTACTCGCTAGAAATCTGTGCAAGGTTAGACAAAATGACAAAAATCCCCTATTGGGTAAATCGTATATTACATTGAAAACGGGTTTGAAACAGTTTCCAAAGTAAAACCGTCAAATTTACGTGCAAGGTAAACGAAATAATTCATTTTCAAGAAAGAGTGTGTTATGAATTCAAGTGAATGATACATGACCAATATAAGATGCTTGATAGTCGATTGCAGTTTGCCACAAGTACCAAACTATTTGAAAGTAATAGAAGAAATGAAAGGCCCTTTTTCTTCTCTATCCTAATTGCGTGTCCTATGGTTTCTTATCTTTGCGTCATTACTACCAATGACGCAGAATATAGTAAATTATATGAAGCAATGTTTTCACACACCGCAATTTTGTTAATCTGGTAGAGAGCTCTTTCTTCTTTGTTGAAAGGAAACAAATCATTAAAAATGTGAATTTAGTTTTCATTTCTGATGACACAAATCACACAAGTTTAAAAGAAACTGCATAATACAAGAACATAGTGATTCTACAGCATGACTTTACAAATTAGGATCGCACAATTTGGTTCACGATTGTGGTTTCAAAGTCTGTGTAATGAGTCTCGGCATTATAACGGTGCTGAAATCGAACTAGCAGAATTTTGGAAGTTTCATTGAATTTACGGTAAATTGGGTATTTGGCGGTAACGACGCAAAGTAGAGTAACATCGGAGAAAGAAATCAGTTACTGGGTGAATCGTACATGACACGTTCCCAGTGGTATAAAACCGTTAAATTTTGGTGCAAGATGTACTAAATGATTGGTTATCAAGAAAGAGAACGCTATGAATTACAATGTACATTTCATTGAAAACGGGTTCGAAACCGTTTCCAACGTAAAACCGTCAAATTTTCGTGCAAGGTAAAAGAAATAATCAATTTTCAAGAAAGAGTGTGACAAGTGAACAATTGCACATTACATTGAAAACGGGCTTGAACCCATTCCCAACGTGTAAAACCGTTAAAAATCTCGTGCAAGGTATACGAAATGATTGATTATCAAGAAACAGAACACTATGAACTCGTGAATGACAAATTACCAATTTTAGATGCTTGATAGTCTAATTACTTGCAGATTGCCACAAGTTTCAAAGAATTTGAAAGTAATAGAGAGAATGAAATGCCCTTTTTCTTCTCTCTCTGTAATTGCTTGTCCTATGGTTTCTTATTTTTGCGTCATTACTACCAATGACGCAATGTATAGTAAATTATATGTAACAACATATGTAACACAGCGCGAATTTTGTGAATTAGGTACAAAGCTCTTTCTTCTTTGTTGAAAGGAAACAAATCATTGAATTGGGAATTTCTTTCTTCTTTGTTGAAAGGAAACAAATCATTGAATTGGGAATTTCGTTTTCATTTCTTATGAGGCAAGTCACAAATTTAAAAGAAACTATGTGAATACAAGAAAATACTGATTCCATAGCATGACTTTACAAATGAAGAGCAAAGTAGACAATTTGGTTCACAATCATGTTTTAAAACGAAATGAGTCTGTGTAATGACTCTCGGTGTTATAACGGTGATGAAATCGAATTAGCCCATAATGAAAGTTTCACGGAATTTCCAGTAAATTGGGTATTTGGTAGTAACGACGCAAAGTAGAGGAACATCGGGCAAGTATATTCGATCTGGTATGCAAGGAGAGAAAATTCCTTGTATTTGTTCTGTCAATTTCGTCGATTTTGTTACTCGTTACAAATCTGTGCAAGGTTCGACAAAATGACAAGAATCCGTTATTGGGTAAATCGTATATTACTTTGAAAACTGGTTTGAAACCGTTTTCAACGTAAAACCGTCAAATTTTCGTGCAAGGTAAACGAAATAATTATTTTTCAAATAAGAGTGTGTTATGAATTGAAATGAATGATAAATGGCCAATATAAGATGCTTGATAGTCTATTGCAGTTTGCCACAAGTACCAAAGTATTTGAAAGTAATAGAACGAATGAAAGGCCTTTGGCAGTAACGACGCAAAATAAAGAAACATCGGAGAAAGAAATCCGTACTGGGTGAATCGTACATGGCATTGAAATCGGGCTTAAACCCGTTCCCAATGTGTAAAACCGCTAAATGTTCGTGCAAGGTGTACTAAATAGTTGGTTATCAAGAAAGAGAACGCTATGAATTCAAGCGAATAACAAGTGACAGCTGTACATTACATTGAAAACGGGCTTGAACCCGTTCCCAACGTGTAAAACCGTTAAAATTTCGTGCAAGGTACTAAAATAATTGATTATCAAGAAAGAGAACGCTATGAATTCGTGAATAACAAATTACCAATTTTAGATGCTTGATAATCTAATTACTTGCAGTTTGCCACAAATACCAAAGAATTTGAAAGTAATAGAGCGAATGAAATGCCCTTTTTCTTCTCTATCTTTGATTCCGTGTCCTGCGGTTTCTTATCTTTGCGTCATTACTTAAAATGACGCAATGTATAGTGAATTATATGTAACGACATATGTAACAAAGCGCGAATTTTGTGAATTTATTACAAAGCTCTTTGTTGAAAGGAAACAAATTTTGAATTTCGTTTTCATTTCTTATGACGAAATTCACAAGTTTAAATGAAACTGCGTAAATACAAGAAAATACTGATTCTATAGCATGACTTTACAAATTAAGATCAAAGTAGACAATTTGGTTCACAATCATGTTTTAAAACGAAATGAGTCCGTGTAATGACTCTCGGTGTTATAACGGAAGATGAAATCGAATTAGCCCATAATGAAAGTTTCACGGAATTTCCAGTAAATTGGGTATTTGGTAGTAACGACGCAAAGTAGAGAAACATCGGACAAGTATATTCGATCTGGTATCCAAGGAGAGAAAATTCCTTGTATTTGTTTTGTCGATTTCGTCGATTTTGTTACTTGCTAGAAATCTGTGCAAGGTTCGACAAAACAAAAATAAGTTATTAGGTAAATCGTACATTACGTTGAAATAAAAAAAAACATTTCCAACGTAAAAGCGTCAATTTTTCGTGCAACGTAAACGAAATAATTAATTTTCAAGAAAGACTGCGCTGTGAATTCAAGTAAATGATAAATGACCAATGTAAGATGCATGATAGTCTATTGCCGTTTGCCACAAGTACTAAAGTATTTGAAAGTAATAGAACGAATGAAATGCCTTTTTTCTTCTCTATCCTTTAATTGCGTGTCCTATGGTTTCTTATCTTTGCGTCATTACAACCAATAACGCAATGTATAGTAAATTATATGTAACAATGTTTTCACACACCGCGAATTATGTGAATCTGGTAGAAAAGCTCTTTCTTCTTTCTTGAAAGGAAACAAATCATTAAAAATGTAAATTTTGTTTTCATTTCTTATGACGCAAATCAGAAGTTTAAAAGAAACTGCATGAATACAAGAAAATAGTGATTCTATAGCATGACAAATAGAGATCAGACAATTTGGTTCACGATCATGGTTTCAAAGTCTGTGTAATGAGTGTCGGCATTATAACGGTGCTGAAATCGAATTAGCACAATTTTCGAATTTCATTGAATTTACGGTAAATTGGGTATTTGGCAGTAACGACGCAAAGTAGAGAAACATCGGAGAAAGAAATCCGTTACTGGGTGAATCGTACATGACATTGAAATCGGGCTTGAACCTGTTCCCAATGGTATAAAACCGTTAAATTTTCGTGCAAGGTGCACTAGATAATTGGTTATCAAGAAAGAGAACGCTATGAATTCAAGTGAATGACAAATGAACAATTGTACATTACATTGAAAACGGGCTTGAACCCATTCAAAACGTGTAAAACCGTTAAAATTTCGGGCAAGGTATACGAAAAAATTGATTATCAAAAAAGGGAACGTTATGAATTCCTGAATGACAAATGACCAATTTTAGATGCTTGATAGTCTAATTACTTCCAGTTTGCCACAAGTACCAAAGAATTTTAAAGTAATAGAGCGAATGAAATGCCCTTTTTCTTCTCTATCTTTAATTGCGTGTCCTATGGTTTCTTATCTTTGCGTCATTACTTAAAATGACGCAATGTATAGTGAATTATATGTAACGACACATGTAACAAAGCGCGAATTTTGTGAATTTATTACAAAGCTCTTTGTTGAAAGGAAACAAATTTTGAATTTCGTTTTCATTTCTTATGACGCAATTCACAAGTTTAAATGAAACTGCGTAAATACAAGAAAATAGTGATTCTATAGCATAACTTTACAAATTAAGATCAAAGTAGATAATTTGGTTCACAATCATGTTTTAAAACGAGATGAGTCTGTGTAATGACTCTCGGTGTTATAACGGTGATGAAATCGAATTAGCTCATAATGAAAGTTTCACTTAATTTCAAGTAAATTTGGTATTTGGTAGCAAACGACGCAAAGTAGAGAAACATCGGGCAAGTATATTCCATGTGTTATACAAGGAGAGAAAATTCCTTGTATTTGTTCTGTTGATTTCGTCGATTTTGTTACTCGCTAGAAATCTGTGCAAGGTTAGACAAAATCCGTTATTGGGTAAATCGTACATTACATTGAAAACGGGTTCGAAACCGTTCCCAACGTAAAACCGTCAAATTTTCGTGCAAGGTAAGAGAAATATTCAATTTTCAAGAAAGAGTGTGTTAGGAATTCAGGTGAATGATAGATGACCAATATAAGATGCTTGATAGTCTATTGTAGTTTGCCACAAGTACCAAAGTATTTGAAAGTAATAGAACGAATGAAAGGCCTTTTTTTCTTCTCTATCCTTTAATTGCGTGTCGTAGGGTTTCTTATCTTTGCGTCATTACTACCAATGACATAAAATATAGCAAATTATATGTAGCAATGTTTTCATTCACCGCGAATTTTGTAAATCTGGAAGAGAGCTCTTCCCTCTTTGTTGAAAGGAAACAAATCATTGAATTGGGAATTTCGTTTTCCTTTCTTATGACGCAATTCACAAGTTTAAAAGAAACTGCGTGAATACAAGAAAATGCTATATAGCATGACTTTACAAATTAAGATCAAAGTAGACAATTTGGTTCACAATCATGTTTTAAAACGAAATGAGTCTGTGTAATGACTCTCGGTGTTATAACGGTGATGAAATCGAATTAGCCCATAATGAAAGTTTCACGGAATTTCCAGTAAATTGGGTATTTGATAGTAACGACGCAAAGTAGAGAAACATCGGACAAGTATATTCGATCTGGTATGCAAGGAGAGAAAATTCCTGGTATTTGTTCTGTCGATTTCGTCGATTTTGTTACTCGTTACAAATCTGTGCAAGGTTCGACAAAATTAGAAAAATCCGTTATTGAGTAAATCGTACATTACTTTGAAAACGGGTTTGAAACCGTTTTCAACGTAAAACCGTCAAATTTTCGTGCAAGTAAACGAAATTATTATTTTTTTAAATAAGAGTGTGTTATGAATTGTAGTTTGCCACAAGAACCAAAGTATTTGAAAGTAATAGAACGTGATAGTAATAGAAAGAAGAAAGTAATAGTAATAGAAAGGCCTTTTTTTCTTCTCTATCCTTTAATTGCGTGTCGTAGGGTGTCTTCTCTTTGCGTCATTACTACCAATGACGTAAAATAAAGTAAATTATATGTAGCAATGTTTTCATTCACCACGAATTTCATCTGGTAGAGAGCTCTTCCCTCTTTGTTGAAAGGAAACAAATCATTGAATTGGGAATTTCGTTTTCATTTCTTATGACGCAATTCACAAGTTTAAAAGAAACTGCGTGAATACAAGAAAATAGTGATTCTATAGCATAACTTTACAAATTAAGATCAAAGTAGATAATTTGGTTCACAATCATGTTTTAAAACGAGATGAGTCTGTGTAATGACTCTCGGTGTTATAACGGTGATGAAATCGAATTAGCTCATAATGAAAGTTTCACTTAATTTCAAGTAAATTTGGTATTTGGTAGCAAACGACGCAAAGTAGAGAAACATCGGGCAAGTATATTCCATGTGTTATACAAGGAGAGAAAATTCCTTGTATTTGTTCTGTTGATTTCGTCGATTTTGTTACTCGCTAGAAATCTGTGCAAGGTTAGACAAAATCCGTTATTGGGTAAATCGTACATTACATTGAAAACGGGTTCGAAACCGTTCCCAACGTAAAACCGTCAAATTTTCGTGCAAGGTAAGAGAAATAATCAATTTTCAAGAAAGAGTGTGTTAGGAATTCAGGTGAATGATAGATGACCAATATAAGATGCTTGATAGTCTATTGTAGTTTGCCACAAGTACCAAAGTATTTGAAAGTAATAGAACGAATGAAAGGCCTTTTTTTCTTCTCTATCCTTTAATTGCGTGTCGTAGAGTTTCTTATCTTTGCGTCATTACTATCGGGAAGAGAGCTCTTCCCTCTTTGTTGAAAGGAAACAAATCATTGAATTGGGAATTTCGTTTTCCTTTCTTATGACGCAATTCACAAGTTTAAAAGAAACTGCGTGAATACAAGAAAATGCTAAGAGAAATATTCAATTTTCAAGAAAGAGTGTGTTAGGAATTCAGGTGAATGATAGATGACCAATATAAGATGCTTGATAGTCTATTGTAGTTTGCCACAAGTACCAAAGTATTTGAAAGTAATAGAACGAATGAAAGGCCTTTTTTTCTTCTCTATCCTTTAATTGCGTGTCGTAGGGTTTCTTATCTTTGCGTCATTACTACCAATGACATAAAATATAGCAAATTATATGTAGCAATGTTTTCATTCACCGCGAATTTTGTAAATCTGGAAGAGAGCTCTTCCCTCTTTGTTGAAAGGAAACAAATCATTGAATTGGGAATTTCGTTTTCCTTTCTTATGACGCAATTCACAAGTTTAAAAGAAACTGCGTGAATACAAGAAAATGCTATATAGCATGACTTTACAAATTAAGATCAAAGTAGACAATTTGGTTCACAATCATGTTTTAAAACGAAATGAGTCTGTGTAATGACTCTCGGTGTTATAACGGTGATGAAATCGAATTAGCCCATAATGAAAGTTTCACGGAATTTCCAGTAAATTGGGTATTTGATAGTAACGACGCAAAGTAGAGAAACATCGGACAAGTATATTCGATCTGGTATGCAAGGAGAGAAAATTCCTGGTATTTGTTCTGTCGATTTCGTCGATTTTGTTACTCGTTACAAATCTGTGCAAGGTTCGACAAAATTACAAAAATCCGTTATTGAGTAAATCGTACATTACTTTGAAAACGGGTTTGAAACCGTTTTCAACGTAAAACCGTCAAATTTTCGTGCAAGTAAACGAAATTATTATTTTTTTAAATAAGAGTGTGTTATGAATTGTAGTTTGCCACAAGAACCAAAGTATTTGAAAGTAATAGAACGTGATAGTAATAGAAAGAAGAAAGTAATAGTAATAGAAAGGCCTTTTTTTCTTCTCTATCCTTTAATTGCGTGTCGTAGGGTGTCTTCTCTTTGCGTCATTACTACCAATGACGTAAAATAAAGTAAATTATATGTAGCAATGTTTTCATTCACCACGAATTTCATCTGGTAGAGAGCTCTTCCCTCTTTGTTGAAAGGAAACAAATCATTGAATTGGGAATTTCGTTTTCATTTCTTATGACGCAATTCACAAGTTTAAAAGAAACTGCGTGAATACAAGAAAATAGTGATTCTATAGCATAACTTTACAAATTAAGATCAAAGTAGATAATTTGGTTCACAATCATGTTTTAAAACGAGATGAGTCTGTGTAATGACTCTCGGTGTTATAACGGTGATGAAATCGAATTAGCTCATAATGAAAGTTTCACTTAATTTCAAGTAAATTTGGTATTTGGTAGCAAACGACGCAAAGTAGAGAAACATCGGGCAAGTATATTCCATGTGTTATACAAGGAGAGAAAATTCCTTGTATTTGTTCTGTTGATTTCGTCGATTTTGTTACTCGCTAGAAATCTGTGCAAGGTTAGACAAAATCCGTTATTGGGTAAATCGTACATTACATTGAAAACGGGTTCGAAACCGTTCCCAACGTAAAACCGTCAAATTTTCGTGCAAGGTAAGAGAAATAATCAATTTTCAAGAAAGAGTGTGTTAGGAATTCAGGTGAATGATAGATGACCAATATAAGATGCTTGATAGTCTATTGTAGTTTGCCACAAGTACCAAAGTATTTGAAAGTAATAGAACGAATGAAAGGCCTTTTTTTCTTCTCTATCCTTTTAATTGCGTGTCGTAGGGTTTCTTATCTTTGCGTCATTACTACCAATGACATAAAATATAGCAAATTATATGTAGCAATGTTTTCATTCACCGCGAATTTTGTAAATCTGGAAGAGAGCTCTTCCCTCTTTGTTGAAAGGAAACAAATCATTGAATTGGGAATTTCGTTTTCCTTTCTTATGACGCAATTCACAAGTTTAAAAGAAACTGCGTGAATACAAGAAAATGCTATAGCATGACTTTACAAATTAAGATCAAAGTAGACAATTTGGTTCACAATCATGTTTTAAAACGAAATGAGTCTGTGTAATGACTCTCGGTGTTATAACGGTGATGAAATCGAATTAGCCCATAATGAAAGTTTCACGAAATTTCCAGTAAATTGGGTATTTGATAGTAACGACGCAAAGTAGAGAAACATCGATCTGGCATGCAAGGAGAGAAAATTCCTGGTATTTGTTCTGTCGATTTCGTCGATTTTGTTACTCGTTACAAATCTGTGCAAGGTTCGTCAAATGCCTTCCGAAGATCTATGAATTCAACTCCAGAAATTTGATTATCTATATTCAAAGACCACTGATTCACAAGTTTTGCAAGAGCAGTTGATGTGGAATGAAATGGTCTGAAACCAGATTGATTAGGGTGTAGTAAATCATTCGCATTCATGAATTCGCTCAGTTGTTGATGTACGGTCCTTTCGATAATTTTACTCACTGTTGGTAAGATTGAAATGGGGCGATAGTTATTCAACGAAAAAATATCTCCTGCTTTGAATATTGGTACTACAAGAGCCTTTTTCCATTCATGTGGAACACCTCCCGTAGACAGGGATTTGTTAATGATATCGCAAAGAGATTCTGCAATAACATTCTTTGTCATCTTTAAAAGTTTGTAGCCGATGTGACCTTCTCCGGTTGCTTTATCTATGCCAAGAAGCTCGAACTGTCTAAATACAAAATCTCTCGTTATCATACTTAATTTAAATTGAGAATGAGAAGGAACAAAGCCTTTGTCCTCATCTAATATCATTTGAGAAGTATTTCTCTGCAGATCTTTTGTAATTTTAGTAGCATTAGATATGAAAAAATTGTTGAATGCTTCAGCAATAATTGCGTTGTCCGATACTTCTGCATCATCAACCTTTATGGTATTGGGAGAAATGAGTGATGATTTAGGCGTAAATTCTCTCAAGCTCTTCCACATTTTTTTACTGCTGTTACGATTTTGTAAAATTTGGTCAGTGTTATACTGTTTTTTTCTTATTCTCATGAGATGAGTAACTTTGTGTTTTAGACATTTATAGGTATTCCAAAGATCATTGCTGTTGTTAGTTTTAGGAGCTTTGAGAACTTTATCACGTTCCGTCATGAGCTTAACAACCTCATTAGATATCCATGGACATGCATGTTTTCTTATCCGCTTTTTGCGCAAAGGTATATGCTTGTTGACAACATTATTGAAAAGAGTCAACCACATATCCCACGTATCATCAACGTCGTCTATATCTTTTATGACCTGCCACGGAGCACTTCTCAAATCACTATAAAATTCCTCCTCATTAAGATTTATTAATGAGCGAAATTACGCACATTCAGATTTTTGATGGATCTTTGCACTGAAGTCCCGAATAGCATATACCAAATAATGATCACTAATGCTAGTCTCAAATATTCCCCATTCACTGTAAAGTTCTTTGATACAAATATCAAATCAATTAAAGTAAAAGCAGTAAAAGTAGAAGCAGTATTTGTAACTGACTTGGTCCGTACATATTTGTATAAAACATAACTTTTTCGGCATTCACATCATGTTGGTGTGGCATATAATTACAATTGAAATCACCTAATATAATACTGTACAACTCATATGTTCCGAGAGAGCAGAGCCCAAAGTCCTCTCTAATTCGTCAAAGAAATCAGCGTGATAATTCGGAGGTCTGTAAAATTCCCCTACAAGGATGGAAGGCTTATTTGGATAATTCTATTCAAACCAAAGGCATTCTAAAATAGATGAATTCAAATCGTCTCTTATTTTATAGTTGAATCTTTTGGAAATATATACAGCCACACCGCCACCATGTCTTGTACGGTCTCTATCTAACAAACCAGTTAAAGCAAGTTGAGACCAGTTGAAACCAGATGAAACCAGTTAAAACCAGTTGAAACTAGTACAACCAGTTGAGACCAGGTAAAACCATTTGAAACCAGAAAAAAAAACAGTTAAGACCAGTCGAGAACAGTTGAGGCCAGTTGAAACCAGTTGAGACCAGTTAAAACCAGTTGACACCAGTTGAACCCAATTAAAACCAGTTGAGTCCAGATGAAACCAATTGAAACCAGTTGAGACCCTTTCAAATTAGTTAAAACCAGATGAAACCAGTAAAAACCAGTTGAAACTAGTACAACCAGTTGAGATCAGTTAAAACCATTTGAAACCCGGAAAAAAAGCAGTTAAGACCAGTTGAGACCAGTTTAAACCAGTTAAAACCAGCTGAGACCAGGTGAACCCAGTTCAAACCAGTTGAGGCCAGCTGAGACCAGTTGAAACCAGTTCAAACCAGTTGAGGCCAGCTGAAACCAGTCCAAATCAGTTGAGACCAGTTGAAACCAGTTAAAACCAGTTGAGAGCAGTTCAAACCAGTTGAAACCAGATGAAACGAGTTCAAACCAGTTGAAACCAGTTAAAAAAAGTTGAGACCAGTTTAAACCAGTTGATATCAGATGAAACCAGTTCAAACTAGTTGAGACCAGTTCAAACCAGTTGAAATCAGTTGAACCCAATTAAAACCTGTTGAGACCAGATCAAACCCGTTCAAACCGGATGAACCCAATTAAAATCAGTTGAGACCAGTTCAAACCAGTCAAAACAAGTTGAGACCAGTTAAAACCAGATGAAACCAGTTAAAACCAGTTGAGAGCAGTTCAAACTAGTTGAAACCAGATGAAACCAGTTAAAACCAGTTGAGAGCAGTTCAAACCAGTTGAAACCAGATGAAACCAGTTCAAACCAGTTTAAAGCAGTTAAAAAAAGTTGAGACCAGTTCAAACCAGTTGAAATCAGATGAAACCAATTGAAACTAGTTGAGACCAGTTCAAACCAGTTGAAATCAGTTGAACCCAGTTAAAGCAAGTTGAGACCAGTTGAAACCAGATGAAACCAGTTAAAACCAGTTGAAACTAGTACAACCAGTTGAGACCAGGTAAAACTATTTGAAACCCGGAAAAAAAGCAGTTAAGACCAGTTCAAACCAGTTCAAACCAGCTGAGACCAGTTGAACCCAGTTCAAACCAGTTGAGGCCAGCTGAGACCAGTTGAAACCAGATGAAACCAGTTAAAACCAGTTGAAACTAGTACAACCAGTTGAGACCAGGTTAAACCATTTGAAAGCAGAAAAAAAAACAGTTAAGACCAGGTGAGAACAGTTGAGTCCAGTTGAAACCAGTTGAGACCAGTTAAAACCAGTTGACACCAGTTGAACCCAATTAAAACCAGTTGAGTCCAGATGAAACCAATTGAAACCAGTTGAGACCCTTTCAAATTAGTTAAAACCAGATGAAACCAGTAAAAACCAGTTGAAACTAATACAACCAGTTGAGATCAGATAAAAAAATTTGAAACCCGGAAAAAAAGCAGTTAAGACCAGTTCAGACCAGTTGAACCCAGTTCAAAAGTTGAGACCAGTTGAAACCAGTTAAAACCAGTTGAGAGCAGTTCAAACCAGTTGAAACCAAATGAAACGAGTTCAAACCAGTTGAAACCAGTTTAAAAAAGTTGAGACCAGTTTAAACCAGTTGATATCAGATGAAACCAGTTCAAACTAGTTGAGACCAGTTCAAACCAGTTAAAACAAGTTGAGACCAGTTAAAACGAGATGAAACCAGTTAAAACCAGATGAAACCAGTTAAAACCAGTTGAGATCAGTTCAAACCAGTTGAAACCAGATGAAACCAGTTCAAACCAGTTTAAACCAGTTAAAACAAGTTGAGACTAGTTGAAACCAGATGACACCAGTTAAAACCAGTTGAGAGCAGTTCAAACCAGTTGAAACCAGATGAAACCAGTTCAAACCAGTTTAAACCAGTTAAAAAAAGTTGAGACCAGTTCAAACCAGTTGAAATCAGATGAAACCAATTGAAACTAGTTGAGACCAGTTCAAACCAGTTGAAATCTTTTGAACCCAGTTAAAACCAGTTGAGACCAGTTCAAACCAGTTAAAGCAAGTTGAGACCAGTTGAAACCAGATGAAACCAGTTAAAACCAGTTGAAACTAGTACAACCAGTTGAGACCAGGTAAAACCATTTGAAACCAGAAAAAAAAAACAGTTAAGACCAGTCGAGAACAGTTGAAGCCAGTTGAAACCAGTTGAGACCAGTTAAAACCAGTTGACACCAGTTGAACCCAATTAAAACCAGTTGAGTCCAGATGAAACCAATTGAAACCAGTTGAGACCCTTTCAAATTAGTTAAAACCAGATGAAACCAGTAAAAAGCAGTTGAAACTAGAACAACCAGTTGAGATCAGTTAAAACCATTTGAAACCCGGAAAAAAAGCAGTTAAGACCAGTTGAGACCAGTTCAAACCAGTTCAAACCAGCTGAGACCAGCTGAACCCAGTTCAAATCAGTTGAGGCCAGCTGAGACCAGTTGAAACCAGTTCAAACCAGTTGAGGCCAGCTGAAACCAGTCCAAATTAGTTGAGACCAGTTGAAACCAGTTAAAACCAGTTGAGAGCAGTTCAAACCAGTTGAAACCAGATGAATCGAGTTCAAACCAGTTGAAACCAGTTAAAAAAATGAGACCAGTTTAAACCAGTTGATATCAGATGAAACCAGTTCAAACTAGTTGAGACCAGTTCAACCCAATTGAAATCAGTTGAACCCAATTAAAACCTGTTGAGACCAGATCAAACCCGTTCAAACCGGATGAACCAAATTAAAATCAGTTGAGACCAGTTCAAACCAGTTAAAACAAGTTGAGACCAGTTAAAACCAGATAAAACCAGTTAAAACCAGTTGAGAGCAGTTCAAACCAGTTGAAACCAGATGAAACCAGTTCAAACCAGTTTAAACCATTCAAAAGAAGTTGAGACTAGTTGAAACCAGATGAAACCAGTTAAAACCAGTTGAGAGCAGTTCAAACCAGTTGAAACCAGATGAAACCAGTTCAAACCAGTTTAAACCAGTTAAAAAAAGTTGAGACCAGTTCAAACCAGTTGAAATCAGATGAAACCAATTGAAACTAGTTGAGACCAGTTCAAACCAGTTGAAATCAGTTGAACCCAGTTAAATCCAGTTGAGACCAGTTCAAACCAGTTAAAGCAAGTTGAGACCAGTTGAAACCAGATGAAACCAGTTAAAACCAGTTGAGACCAGGTAAAACCATTTGAAACCAGAAAAAACAGTAAAGACCAGTCGAGAGCAGTTGAGGCCAGTTAAAACCAGTTGAGACCAGTTGAAACCAGTTGACACCAGTTGAACCCAATTAAAACCAGTTGAGTCCAGATGAACCCAATTGAAACCAGTTTAGACCCTTTCAGATTAGTTAAAACCAGATGAAACCAGTAAAAAGCAGTTGAAACTAGTACAACCAGTTCAAACCAGTTAAAACCAGCTGAGACCAGTTGAACCCAGTTCAAACCGGTTGAGGCCATCTGAAACCAGTCCACCAGTTGAGAGCAGTTCAAACCAGTTGAAACCAGATGAAACGAGTTCAAACCAGTTGAAACCAGTTAAAAAAAGTTGAGACCAGTTTAAACCAGTTGATATCAGATGAAACCAGTTCAAACTAGTTGAGACCAGTTCAAACGAGTTGAAATCAGTTGAACCCAATTAAAACCTGTTGAGACCAGATCAAACCCGTTCAAACCGGATGAACCCAATTAAAATCAATTGAAACCAGTTCAAACCAGTTAAAACAAGTTGAGACCAGTTCAAACCAGATGAAACCAGTTAAAACCAGTTGAGAGCAGTTCAAACCAGTTGAAACCAGATGAAACCAGTTCAAACCAGTTTAAACCAGTTAAAACAAGTTGAGACCAGTTGAAACCAGATGAAACCAGTTAAAACCAATTGAGAGCAGTTGAAACCAGTTGAAACCAGATGAAACCAGTTCAAACCAGTTTAAACCAGTTAAAAAAAGTTGAGACCAGTTCAAACCAGTTGAAATCAGATGAAACCAATTGAAACTAGTTGAGACCAGTTCAAACCAGTTGAAATCAGTTGAACCCAGTTAAAACCAGTTGAGACCAGTTCAAACCAGTTAAAGCAAGTTGAGACCAGTTGAAACCAGATGAAACCAATTAAAAGTAGTTGAGATCAGATGAAACCAGTTAAAACCAGTTGAGACCATTTCAAATTAGTTGAAACCAGATGAAACTAGTACAACCAGTTGAGACCAGTCAAAACCATTTGAAACCAGAAAAAAACAGTTAAGACCAATCGAGAACAGTTAAGGCCAGTTGAAACCAATTAAAACCAGTTGAGTCCAGATGAAACCAGTTGAAACCAGTTGAGACCATTTCAAATTAGTTGAAACCAGATGAAACCAGTTAAAACCAGTTGAAACTAGTACAACCAGTTGAGACCAGTTAAAACCATTTGAAACCAGAAAAAAAACCAGTTAAGACCAGTCGAGAACAGTTGAGACCAGTTAAAACCAGTTGACACCAGTTGAACCCAATTAAAACCAGTTGAGTCCAGATGAAACCAGTTAAAACCAGTTGAGACCATTTCAAATTAGTTGAAACCAGATGAAACCAGTTAAAACCAGTTGAAACTAGTACAACCAGTTGAGACCAGTCAAAACCATTTGAAACCAGAAAAAAACAGTTAAGACCAATCGAGAACAGTTAAGGCCAGTTGAACCCAATTAAAACCAGTTGAGTCCAGATGAAACCAGTTGAAACCAGTTGAGACCATTTCAAATTAGTTGAAACCAGATGAAACCAGTTAAAACCAGTTGAAAGTAGTACAACCAGTTGAGACCAGTTAAAACCATTTGAAACCAGAAAAAAAACAGTTAAGACCAGTCGAGAACAGTTGAGACCAGTTAAAACCAGTTGACACCAGTTGAACCCAATTAAAACCAGTTGAGTCCAGATGAAACCAGTTGAAACCAGTTGAGACCAGTTAAAACCAGTTGACACCAGTTAGAAATAGTGATTCTATAGCATGACTTTACAAATTAAGATCAAAGTAGAAAATTGAGTTCACGATCATGTTTTCAAACGAAATTACTCTGTGTAATGACTATCAGTATTATAACGCTGATGAAATTGAATTAGCCCATGAAAGTTTCACTAAATTTCCAGTAAATTGGGTATTTGGTAATAATGACGCTAAGAGAAACATCTTGCTAGTATATTCGATGTGGTTATACAAGGATAGAAAATTCCTTGTATATGTTCTGTAGATTTCGTCGATTTTGTTACTCGCTAGAAATCTGTGCAAGGTTAGACAAAATGACAAAAATCCCCTATTGGGTAAATCGTATATTACATTGAAAACGGGTTTGAAACAGTTTCCAAAGTAAAACCGTCAAATTTACGTGCAAGGTAAACGAAATAATTCATTTTCAAGAAAGAGTGTGTTATGAATTCAAGTGAATGATACATGACCAATATAAGATGCTTGATAGTCGATTGCAGTTTGCCACAAGTACCAAACTATTTGAAAGTAATAGAAGAAATGAAAGGCCCTTTTTCTTCTCTATCCTAATTGCGTGTCCTATGGTTTCTTATCTTTGCGTCATTACTACCAATGACGCAGAATATAGTAAATTATATGAAGCAATGTTTTCACACACCGCAATTTTGTTAATCTGGTAGAGAGCTCTTTCTTCTTTGTTGAAAGGAAACAAATCATTAAAAATGTGAATTTAGTTTTCATTTCTGATGACACAAATCACACAAGTTTAAAAGAAACTGCATAATACAAGAACATAGTGATTCTACAGCATGACTTTACAAATTAGGATCGCACAATTTGGTTCACGATTGTGGTTTCAAAGTCTGTGTAATGAGTCTCGGCATTATAACGGTGCTGAAATCGAACTAGCAGAATTTTGGAAGTTTCATTGAATTTACGGTAAATTGGGTATTTGGCGGTAACGACGCAAAGTAGAGTAACATCGGAGAAAGAAATCAGTTACTGGGTGAATCGTACATGACACGTTCCCAGTGGTATAAAACCGTTAAATTTTGGTGCAAGATGTACTAAATGATTGGTTATCAAGAAAGAGAACGCTATGAATTACAATGTACATTTCATTGAAAACGGGTTCGAAACCGTTTCCAACGTAAAACCGTCAAATTTTCGTGCAAGGTAAAAGAAATAATCAATTTTCAAGAAAGAGTGTGACAAGTGAACAATTGCACATTACATTGAAAACGGGCTTGAACCCATTCCCAACGTGTAAAACCGTTAAAAATCTCGTGCAAGGTATACGAAATGATTGATTATCAAGAAACAGAACACTATGAACTCGTGAATGACAAATTACCAATTTTAGATGCTTGATAGTCTAATTACTTGCAGATTGCCACAAGTTTCAAAGAATTTGAAAGTAATAGAGAGAATGAAATGCCCTTTTTCTTCTCTCTCTGTAATTGCTTGTCCTATGGTTTCTTATTTTTGCGTCATTACTACCAATGACGCAATGTATAGTAAATTATATGTAACAACATATGTAACACAGCGCGAATTTTGTGAATTAGGTACAAAGCTCTTTCTTCTTTGTTGAAAGGAAACAAATCATTGAATTGGGAATTTCTTTCTTCTTTGTTGAAAGGAAACAAATCATTGAATTGGGAATTTCGTTTTCATTTCTTATGAGGCAAGTCACAAATTTAAAAGAAACTATGTGAATACAAGAAAATACTGATTCCATAGCATGACTTTACAAATGAAGAGCAAAGTAGACAATTTGGTTCACAATCATGTTTTAAAACGAAATGAGTCTGTGTAATGACTCTCGGTGTTATAACGGTGATGAAATCGAATTAGCCCATAATGAAAGTTTCACGGAATTTCCAGTAAATTGGGTATTTGGTAGTAACGACGCAAAGTAGAGGAACATCGGGCAAGTATATTCGATCTGGTATGCAAGGAGAGAAAATTCCTTGTATTTGTTCTGTCAATTTCGTCGATTTTGTTACTCGTTACAAATCTGTGCAAGGTTCGACAAAATGACAAGAATCCGTTATTGGGTAAATCGTATATTACTTTGAAAACTGGTTTGAAACCGTTTTCAACGTAAAACCGTCAAATTTTCGTGCAAGGTAAACGAAATAATTATTTTTCAAATAAGAGTGTGTTATGAATTGAAATGAATGATAAATGGCCAATATAAGATGCTTGATAGTCTATTGCAGTTTGCCACAAGTACCAAAGTATTTGAAAGTAATAGAACGAATGAAAGGCCTTTGGCAGTAACGACGCAAAATAAAGAAACATCGGAGAAAGAAATCCGTACTGGGTGAATCGTACATGGCATTGAAATCGGGCTTAAACCCGTTCCCAATGTGTAAAACCGCTAAATGTTCGTGCAAGGTGTACTAAATAGTTGGTTATCAAGAAAGAGAACGCTATGAATTCAAGCGAATAACAAGTGACAGCTGTACATTACATTGAAAACGGGCTTGAACCCGTTCCCAACGTGTAAAACCGTTAAAATTTCGTGCAAGGTACTAAAATAATTGATTATCAAGAAAGAGAACGCTATGAATTCGTGAATAACAAATTACCAATTTTAGATGCTTGATAATCTAATTACTTGCAGTTTGCCACAAATACCAAAGAATTTGAAAGTAATAGAGCGAATGAAATGCCCTTTTTCTTCTCTATCTTTGATTCCGTGTCCTGCGGTTTCTTATCTTTGCGTCATTACTTAAAATGACGCAATGTATAGTGAATTATATGTAACGACATATGTAACAAAGCGCGAATTTTGTGAATTTATTACAAAGCTCTTTGTTGAAAGGAAACAAATTTTGAATTTCGTTTTCATTTCTTATGACGAAATTCACAAGTTTAAATGAAACTGCGTAAATACAAGAAAATACTGATTCTATAGCATGACTTTACAAATTAAGATCAAAGTAGACAATTTGGTTCACAATCATGTTTTAAAACGAAATGAGTCCGTGTAATGACTCTCGGTGTTATAACGGAAGATGAAATCGAATTAGCCCATAATGAAAGTTTCACGGAATTTCCAGTAAATTGGGTATTTGGTAGTAACGACGCAAAGTAGAGAAACATCGGACAAGTATATTCGATCTGGTATCCAAGGAGAGAAAATTCCTTGTATTTGTTTTGTCGATTTCGTCGATTTTGTTACTTGCTAGAAATCTGTGCAAGGTTCGACAAAACAAAAATAAGTTATTAGGTAAATCGTACATTACGTTGAAATAAAAAAAAACATTTCCAACGTAAAAGCGTCAATTTTTCGTGCAACGTAAACGAAATAATTAATTTTCAAGAAAGACTGCGCTGTGAATTCAAGTAAATGATAAATGACCAATGTAAGATGCATGATAGTCTATTGCCGTTTGCCACAAGTACTAAAGTATTTGAAAGTAATAGAACGAATGAAATGCCTTTTTTCTTCTCTATCCTTTAATTGCGTGTCCTATGGTTTCTTATCTTTGCGTCATTACAACCAATAACGCAATGTATAGTAAATTATATGTAACAATGTTTTCACACACCGCGAATTATGTGAATCTGGTAGAAAAGCTCTTTCTTCTTTCTTGAAAGGAAACAAATCATTAAAAATGTAAATTTTGTTTTCATTTCTTATGACGCAAATCAGAAGTTTAAAAGAAACTGCATGAATACAAGAAAATAGTGATTCTATAGCATGACAAATAGAGATCAGACAATTTGGTTCACGATCATGGTTTCAAAGTCTGTGTAATGAGTGTCGGCATTATAACGGTGCTGAAATCGAATTAGCACAATTTTCGAATTTCATTGAATTTACGGTAAATTGGGTATTTGGCAGTAACGACGCAAAGTAGAGAAACATCGGAGAAAGAAATCCGTTACTGGGTGAATCGTACATGACATTGAAATCGGGCTTGAACCTGTTCCCAATGGTATAAAACCGTTAAATTTTCGTGCAAGGTGCACTAGATAATTGGTTATCAAGAAAGAGAACGCTATGAATTCAAGTGAATGACAAATGAACAATTGTACATTACATTGAAAACGGGCTTGAACCCATTCAAAACGTGTAAAACCGTTAAAATTTCGGGCAAGGTATACGAAAAAATTGATTATCAAAAAAGGGAACGTTATGAATTCCTGAATGACAAATGACCAATTTTAGATGCTTGATAGTCTAATTACTTCCAGTTTGCCACAAGTACCAAAGAATTTTAAAGTAATAGAGCGAATGAAATGCCCTTTTTCTTCTCTATCTTTAATTGCGTGTCCTATGGTTTCTTATCTTTGCGTCATTACTTAAAATGACGCAATGTATAGTGAATTATATGTAACGACACATGTAACAAAGCGCGAATTTTGTGAATTTATTACAAAGCTCTTTGTTGAAAGGAAACAAATTTTGAATTTCGTTTTCATTTCTTATGACGCAATTCACAAGTTTAAATGAAACTGCGTAAATACAAGAAAATAGTGATTCTATAGCATAACTTTACAAATTAAGATCAAAGTAGATAATTTGGTTCACAATCATGTTTTAAAACGAGATGAGTCTGTGTAATGACTCTCGGTGTTATAACGGTGATGAAATCGAATTAGCTCATAATGAAAGTTTCACTTAATTTCAAGTAAATTTGGTATTTGGTAGCAAACGACGCAAAGTAGAGAAACATCGGGCAAGTATATTCCATGTGTTATACAAGGAGAGAAAATTCCTTGTATTTGTTCTGTTGATTTCGTCGATTTTGTTACTCGCTAGAAATCTGTGCAAGGTTAGACAAAATCCGTTATTGGGTAAATCGTACATTACATTGAAAACGGGTTCGAAACCGTTCCCAACGTAAAACCGTCAAATTTTCGTGCAAGGTAAGAGAAATATTCAATTTTCAAGAAAGAGTGTGTTAGGAATTCAGGTGAATGATAGATGACCAATATAAGATGCTTGATAGTCTATTGTAGTTTGCCACAAGTACCAAAGTATTTGAAAGTAATAGAACGAATGAAAGGCCTTTTTTTCTTCTCTATCCTTTAATTGCGTGTCGTAGGGTTTCTTATCTTTGCGTCATTACTACCAATGACATAAAATATAGCAAATTATATGTAGCAATGTTTTCATTCACCGCGAATTTTGTAAATCTGGAAGAGAGCTCTTCCCTCTTTGTTGAAAGGAAACAAATCATTGAATTGGGAATTTCGTTTTCCTTTCTTATGACGCAATTCACAAGTTTAAAAGAAACTGCGTGAATACAAGAAAATGCTATATAGCATGACTTTACAAATTAAGATCAAAGTAGACAATTTGGTTCACAATCATGTTTTAAAACGAAATGAGTCTGTGTAATGACTCTCGGTGTTATAACGGTGATGAAATCGAATTAGCCCATAATGAAAGTTTCACGGAATTTCCAGTAAATTGGGTATTTGATAGTAACGACGCAAAGTAGAGAAACATCGGACAAGTATATTCGATCTGGTATGCAAGGAGAGAAAATTCCTGGTATTTGTTCTGTCGATTTCGTCGATTTTGTTACTCGTTACAAATCTGTGCAAGGTTCGACAAAATTAGAAAAATCCGTTATTGAGTAAATCGTACATTACTTTGAAAACGGGTTTGAAACCGTTTTCAACGTAAAACCGTCAAATTTTCGTGCAAGTAAACGAAATTATTATTTTTTTAAATAAGAGTGTGTTATGAATTGTAGTTTGCCACAAGAACCAAAGTATTTGAAAGTAATAGAACGTGATAGTAATAGAAAGAAGAAAGTAATAGTAATAGAAAGGCCTTTTTTTCTTCTCTATCCTTTAATTGCGTGTCGTAGGGTGTCTTCTCTTTGCGTCATTACTACCAATGACGTAAAATAAAGTAAATTATATGTAGCAATGTTTTCATTCACCACGAATTTCATCTGGTAGAGAGCTCTTCCCTCTTTGTTGAAAGGAAACAAATCATTGAATTGGGAATTTCGTTTTCATTTCTTATGACGCAATTCACAAGTTTAAAAGAAACTGCGTGAATACAAGAAAATAGTGATTCTATAGCATAACTTTACAAATTAAGATCAAAGTAGATAATTTGGTTCACAATCATGTTTTAAAACGAGATGAGTCTGTGTAATGACTCTCGGTGTTATAACGGTGATGAAATCGAATTAGCTCATAATGAAAGTTTCACTTAATTTCAAGTAAATTTGGTATTTGGTAGCAAACGACGCAAAGTAGAGAAACATCGGGCAAGTATATTCCATGTGTTATACAAGGAGAGAAAATTCCTTGTATTTGTTCTGTTGATTTCGTCGATTTTGTTACTCGCTAGAAATCTGTGCAAGGTTAGACAAAATCCGTTATTGGGTAAATCGTACATTACATTGAAAACGGGTTCGAAACCGTTCCCAACGTAAAACCGTCAAATTTTCGTGCAAGGTAAGAGAAATAATCAATTTTCAATAGATGACCAATATAAGATGCTTGATAGTCTATTGTAGTTTGCCACAAGTACCAAAGTATTTGAAAGTAATAGAACGAATGAAAGGCCTTTTTTTCTTCTCTATCCTTTTAATTGCGTGTCGTAGGGTTTCTTATCTTTGCGTCATTACTACCAATGACATAAAATATAGCAAATTATATGTAGCAATGTTTTCATTCACCGCGAATTTTGTAAATCTGGAAGAGAGCTCTTCCCTCTTTGTTGAAAGGAAACAAATCATTGAATTGGGAATTTCGTTTTCCTTTCTTATGACGCAATTCACAAGTTTAAAAGAAACTGCGTGAATACAAGAAAATGCTATAGCATAACTTTACAAATTAAGATCAAAGTAGATAATTTGGTTCACAATCATGTTTTAAAACGAGATGAGTCTGTGTAATGACTCTCGGTGTTATAACGGTGATGAAATCGAATTAGCCCATAATGAAAGTTTCACTTAATTTCAAGTAAATTTGGTATTTGGTAGCAAACGACGCAAAGTAGAGAAACATCGGGCAAGTATATTCCATGTGTTATACAAGGAGAGAAAATTCCTTGTATTTGTTCTGTTGATTTCGTCGATTTTGTTACTCGCTAGAAATCTGTGCAAGGTTAGACAAAATCCGTTATTGGGTAAATCGTACATTACATTGAAAACGGGTTCGAAACCGTTCCCAACGTAAAACCGTCAAATTTTCGTGCAAGGTAAGAGAAATAATCAATTTTCAAGAAAGAGTGTGTTAGGAATTCAGGTGAATGATAGATGACCAATATAAGATGCTTGATAGTCTATTGTAGTTTGCCACAAGTACCAAAGTATTTGAAAGTAATAGAACGAATGAAAGGCCTTTTTTTCTTCTCTATCCTTTTAATTGCGTGTCGTAGGGTTTCTTATCTTTGCGTCATTACTACCAATGACATAAAATATAGCAAATTATATGTAGCAATGTTTTCATTCACCGCGAATTTTGTAAATCTGGAAGAGAGCTCTTCCCTCTTTGTTGAAAGGAAACAAATCATTGAATTGGGAATTTCGTTTTCCTTTCTTATGACGCAATTCACAAGTTTAAAAGAAACTGCGTGAATACAAGAAAATGCTATAGCATAACTTTACAAATTAAGATCAAAGTAGATAATTTGGTTCACAATCATGTTTTAAAACGAGATGAGTCTGTGTAATGACTCTCGGTGTTATAACGGTGATGAAATCGAATTAGCTCATAATGAAAGTTTCACTTAATTTCAAGTAAATTTGGTATTTGGTAGCAAACGACGCAAAGTAGAGAAACATCGGGCAAGTATATTCCATGTGTTATACAAGGAGAGAAAATTCCTTGTATTTGTTCTGTTGATTTCGTCGATTTTGTTACTCGCTAGAAATCTGTGCAAGGTTAGACAAAATCCGTTATTGGGTAAATCGTACATTACATTGAAAACGGGTTCGAAACCGTTCCCAACGTAAAACCGTCAAATTTTCGTGCAAGGTAAGAGAAATATTCAATTTTCAAGAAAGAGTGTGTTAGGAATTCAGGTGAATGATAGATGACCAATATAAGATGCTTGATAGTCTATTGTAGTTTGCCACAAGTACCAAAGTATTTGAAAGTAATAGAACGAATGAAAGGCCTTTTTTTCTTCTCTATCCTTTAATTGCGTGTCGTAGGGTTTCTTATCTTTGCGTCATTACTACCAATGACATAAAATATAGCAAATTATATGTAGCAATGTTTTCATTCACCGCGAATTTTGTAAATCTGGAAGAGAGCTCTTCCCTCTTTGTTGAAAGGAAACAAATCATTGAATTGGGAATTTCGTTTTCCTTTCTTATGACGCAATTCACAAGTTTAAAAGAAACTGCGTGAATACAAGAAAATGCTATATAGCATGACTTTACAAATTAAGATCAAAGTAGACAATTTGGTTCACAATCATGTTTTAAAACGAAATGAGTCTGTGTAATGACTCTCGGTGTTATAACGGTGATGAAATCGAATTAGCCCATAATGAAAGTTTCACGGAATTTCCAGTAAATTGGGTATTTGATAGTAACGACGCAAAGTAGAGAAACATCGGACAAGTATATTCGATCTGGTATGCAAGGAGAGAAAATTCCTGGTATTTGTTCTGTCGATTTCGTCGATTTTGTTACTCGTTACAAATCTGTGCAAGGTTCGACAAAATTAGAAAAATCCGTTATTGAGTAAATCGTACATTACTTTGAAAACGGGTTTGAAACCGTTTTCAACGTAAAACCGTCAAATTTTCGTGCAAGTAAACGAAATTATTATTTTTTTAAATAAGAGTGTGTTATGAATTGTAGTTTGCCACAAGAACCAAAGTATTTGAAAGTAATAGAACGTGATAGTAATAGAAAGAAGAAAGTAATAGTAATAGAAAGGCCTTTTTTTCTTCTCTATCCTTTAATTGCGTGTCGTAGGGTGTCTTCTCTTTGCGTCATTACTACCAATGACGTAAAATAAAGTAAATTATATGTAGCAATGTTTTCATTCACCACGAATTTCATCTGGTAGAGAGCTCTTCCCTCTTTGTTGAAAGGAAACAAATCATTGAATTGTGAATTTCGTTTTCATTTCTTATGACGCAATTCACAAGTTTAAAAGAAACTGCGTGAATACAAGAAAATAGTGATTCTATAGCATAACTTTACAAATTAAGATCAAAGTAGATAATTTGGTTCACAATCATGTTTTAAAACGAGATGAGTCTGTGTAATGACTCTCGGTGTTATAACGGTGATGAAATCGAATTAGCTCATAATGAAAGTTTCACTTAATTTCAAGTAAATTTGGTATTTGGTAGCAAACGACGCAAAGTAGAGAAACATCGGGCAAGTATATTCCATGTGTTATACAAGGAGAGAAAATTCCTTGTATTTGTTCTGTTGATTTCGTCGATTTTGTTACTCGCTAGAAATCTGTGCAAGGTTAGACAAAATCCGTTATTGGGTAAATCGTACATTACATTGAAAACGGGTTCGAAACCGTTCCCAACGTAAAACCGTCAAATTTTCGTGCAAGGTAAGAGAAATAATCAATTTTCAAGAAAGAGTGTGTTAGGAATTCAGGTGAATGATAGATGACCAATATAAGATGCTTGATAGTCTATTGTAGTTTGCCACAAGTACCAAAGTATTTGAAAGTAATAGAACGAATGAAAGGCCTTTTTTTCTTCTCTATCCTTTTAATTGCGTGTCGTAGGGTTTCTTATCTTTGCGTCATTACTACCAATGACATAAAATATAGCAAATTATATGTAGCAATGTTTTCATTCACCGCGAATTTTGTAAATCTGGAAGAGAGCTCTTCCCTCTTTGTTGAAAGGAAACAAATCATTGAATTGGGAATTTCGTTTTCCTTTCTTATGACGCAATTCACAAGTTTAAAAGAAACTGCGTGAATACAAGAAAATGCTATAGCATAACTTTACAAATTAAGATCAAAGTAGATAATTTGGTTCACAATCATGTTTTAAAACGAGATGAGTCTGTGTAATGACTCTCGGTGTTATAACGGTGATGAAATCGAATTAGCTCATAATGAAAGTTTCACTTAATTTCAAGTAAATTTGGTATTTGGTAGCAAACGACGCAAAGTAGAGAAACATCGGGCAAGTATATTCCATGTGTTATACAAGGAGAGAAAATTCCTTGTATTTGTTCTGTTGATTTCGTCGATTTTGTTACTCGCTAGAAATCTGTGCAAGGTTAGACAAAATCCGTTATTGGGTAAATCGTACATTACATTGAAAACGGGTTCGAAACCGTTCCCAACGTAAAACCGTCAAATTTTCGTGCAAGGTAAGAGAAATATTCAATTTTCAAGAAAGAGTGTGTTAGGAATTCAGGTGAATGATAGATGACCAATATAAGATGCTTGATAGTCTATTGTAGTTTGCCACAAGTACCAAAGTATTTGAAAGTAATAGAACGAATGAAAGGCCTTTTTTTCTTCTCTATCCTTTAATTGCGTGTCGTAGGGTTTCTTATCTTTGCGTCATTACTACCAATGACATAAAATATAGCAAATTATATGTAGCAATGTTTTCATTCACCGCGAATTTTGTAAATCTGGAAGAGAGCTCTTCCCTCTTTGTTGAAAGGAAACAAATCATTGAATTGGGAATTTCGTTTTCCTTTCTTATGACGCAATTCACAAGTTTAAAAGAAACTGCGTGAATACAAGAAAATGCTATATAGCATGACTTTACAAATTAAGATCAAAGTAGACAATTTGGTTCACAATCATGTTTTAAAACGAAATGAGTCTGTGTAATGACTCTCGGTGTTATAACGGTGATGAAATCGAATTAGCCCATAATGAAAGTTTCACGGAATTTCCAGTAAATTGGGTATTTGATAGTAACGACGCAAAGTAGAGAAACATCGGACAAGTATATTCGATCTGGTATGCAAGGAGAGAAAATTCCTGGTATTTGTTCTGTCGATTTCGTCGATTTTGTTACTCGTTACAAATCTGTGCAAGGTTCGACAAAATTAGAAAAATCCGTTATTGAGTAAATCGTACATTACTTTGAAAACGGGTTTGAAACCGTTTTCAACGTAAAACCGTCAAATTTTCGTGCAAGTAAACGAAATTATTATTTTTTTAAATAAGAGTGTGTTATGAATTGTAGTTTGCCACAAGAACCAAAGTATTTGAAAGTAATAGAACGTGATAGTAATAGAAAGAAGAAAGTAATAGTAATAGAAAGGCCTTTTTTTCTTCTCTATCCTTTAATTGCGTGTCGTAGGGTGTCTTCTCTTTGCGTCATTACTACCAATGACGTAAAATAAAGTAAATTATATGTAGCAATGTTTTCATTCACCACGAATTTCATCTGGTAGAGAGCTCTTCCCTCTTTGTTGAAAGGAAACAAATCATTGAATTGGGAATTTCGTTTTCATTTCTTATGACGCAATTCACAAGTTTAAAAGAAACTGCGTGAATACAAGAAAATAGTGATTCTATAGCATAACTTTACAAATTAAGATCAAAGTAGATAATTTGGTTCACAATCATGTTTTAAAACGAGATGAGTCTGTGTAATGACTCTCGGTGTTATAACGGTGATGAAATCGAATTAGCTCATAATGAAAGTTTCACTTAATTTCAAGTAAATTTGGTATTTGGTAGCAAACGACGCAAAGTAGAGAAACATCGGGCAAGTATATTCCATGTGTTATACAAGGAGAGAAAATTCCTTGTATTTGTTCTGTTGATTTCGTCGATTTTGTTACTCGCTAGAAATCTGTGCAAGGTTAGACAAAATCCGTTATTGGGTAAATCGTACATTACATTGAAAACGGGTTCGAAACCGTTCCCAACGTAAAACCGTCAAATTTTCGTGCAAGGTAAGAGAAATAATCAATTTTCAAGAAAGAGTGTGTTAGGAATTCAGGTGAATGATAGATGACCAATATAAGATGCTTGATAGTCTATTGTAGTTTGCCACAAGTACCAAAGTATTTGAAAGTAATAGAACGAATGAAAGGCCTTTTTTTCTTCTCTATCCTTTTAATTGCGTGTCGTAGGGTTTCTTATCTTTGCGTCATTACTACCAATGACATAAAATATAGCAAATTATATGTAGCAATGTTTTCATTCACCGCGAATTTTGTAAATCTGGAAGAGAGCTCTTCCCTCTTTGTTGAAAGGAAACAAATCATTGAATTGGGAATTTCGTTTTCCTTTCTTATGACGCAATTCACAAGTTTAAAAGAAACTGCGTGAATACAAGAAAATGCTATAGCATGACTTTACAAATTAAGATCAAAGTAGACAATTTGGTTCACAATCATGTTTTAAAACGAAATGAGTCTGTGTAATGACTCTCGGTGTTATAACGGTGATGAAATCGAATTAGCCCATAATGAAAGTTTCACGAAATTTCCAGTAAATTGGGTATTTGATAGTAACGACGCAAAGTAGAGAAACATCGATCTGGCATGCAAGGAGAGAAAATTCCTGGTATTTGTTCTGTCGATTTCGTCGATTTTGTTACTCGTTACAAATCTGTGCAAGGTTCGTCAAATGCCTTCCGAAGATCTATGAATTCAACTCCAGAAATTTGATTATCTATATTCAAAGACCACTGATTCACAAGTTTTGCAAGAGCAGTTGATGTGGAATGAAATGGTCTGAAACCAGATTGATTAGGGTGTAGTAAATCATTCGCATTCATGAATTCGCTCAGTTGTTGATGTACGGTCCTTTCGATAATTTTACTCACTGTTGGTAAGATTGAAATGGGGCGATAGTTATTCAACGAAAAAATATCTCCTGCTTTGAATATTGGTACTACAAGAGCCTTTTTCCATTCATGTGGAACACCTCCCGTAGACAGGGATTTGTTAATGATATCGCAAAGAGATTCTGCAATAACATTCTTTGTCATCTTTAAAAGTTTGTAGCCGATGTGACCTTCTCCGGTTGCTTTATCTATGCCAAGAAGCTCGAACTGTCTAAATACAAAATCTCTCGTTATCATACTTAATTTAAATTGAGAATGAGAAGGAACAAAGCCTTTGTCCTCATCTAATATCATTTGAGAAGTATTTCTCTGCAGATCTTTTGTAATTTTAGTAGCATTAGATATGAAAAAATTGTTGAATGCTTCAGCAATAATTGCGTTGTCCGATACTTCTGCATCATCAACCTTTATGGTATTGGGAGAAATGAGTGATGATTTAGGCGTAAATTCTCTCAAGCTCTTCCACATTTTTTTACTGCTGTTACGATTTTGTAAAATTTGGTCAGTGTTATACTGTTTTTTTCTTATTCTCATGAGATGAGTAACTTTGTGTTTTAGACATTTATAGGTATTCCAAAGATCATTGCTGTTGTTAGTTTTAGGAGCTTTGAGAACTTTATCACGTTCCGTCATGAGCTTAACAACCTCATTAGATATCCATGGACATGCATGTTTTCTTATCCGCTTTTTGCGCAAAGGTATATGCTTGTTGACAACATTATTGAAAAGAGTCAACCACATATCCCACGTATCATCAACGTCGTCTATATCTTTTATGACCTGCCACGGAGCACTTCTCAAATCACTATAAAATTCCTCCTCATTAAGATTTATTAATGAGCGAAATTACGCACATTCAGATTTTTGATGGATCTTTGCACTGAAGTCCCGAATAGCATATACCAAATAATGATCACTAATGCTAGTCTCAAATATTCCCCATTCACTGTAAAGTTCTTTGATACAAATATCAAATCAATTAAAGTAAAAGCAGTAAAAGTAGAAGCAGTATTTGTAACTGACTTGGTCCGTACATATTTGTATAAAACATAACTTTTTCGGCATTCACATCATGTTGGTGTGGCATATAATTACAATTGAAATCACCTAATATAATACTGTACAACTCATATGTTCCGAGAGAGCAGAGCCCAAAGTCCTCTCTAATTCGTCAAAGAAATCAGCGTGATAATTCGGAGGTCTGTAAAATTCCCCTACAAGGATGGAAGGCTTATTTGGATAATTCTATTCAAACCAAAGGCATTCTAAAATAGATGAATTCAAATCGTCTCTTATTTTATAGTTGAATCTTTTGGAAATATATACAGCCACACCGCCACCATGTCTTGTACGGTCTCTATCTAACAAACCAGTTAAAGCAAGTTGAGACCAGTTGAAACCAGATGAAACCAGTTAAAACCAGTTGAAACTAGTACAACCAGTTGAGACCAGGTAAAACCATTTGAAACCAGAAAAAAAAACAGTTAAGACCAGTCGAGAACAGTTGAGGCCAGTTGAAACCAGTTGAGACCAGTTAAAACCAGTTGACACCAGTTGAACCCAATTAAAACCAGTTGAGTCCAGATGAAACCAATTGAAACCAGTTGAGACCCTTTCAAATTAGTTAAAACCAGATGAAACCAGTAAAAACCAGTTGAAACTAGTACAACCAGTTGAGATCAGTTAAAACCATTTGAAACCCGGAAAAAAAGCAGTTAAGACCAGTTGAGACCAGTTTAAACCAGTTAAAACCAGCTGAGACCAGGTGAACCCAGTTCAAACCAGTTGAGGCCAGCTGAGACCAGTTGAAACCAGTTCAAACCAGTTGAGGCCAGCTGAAACCAGTCCAAATCAGTTGAGACCAGTTGAAACCAGTTAAAACCAGTTGAGAGCAGTTCAAACCAGTTGAAACCAGATGAAACGAGTTCAAACCAGTTGAAACCAGTTAAAAAAAGTTGAGACCAGTTTAAACCAGTTGATATCAGATGAAACCAGTTCAAACTAGTTGAGACCAGTTCAAACCAGTTGAAATCAGTTGAACCCAATTAAAACCTGTTGAGACCAGATCAAACCCGTTCAAACCGGATGAACCCAATTAAAATCAGTTGAGACCAGTTCAAACCAGTCAAAACAAGTTGAGACCAGTTAAAACCAGATGAAACCAGTTAAAACCAGTTGAGAGCAGTTCAAACTAGTTGAAACCAGATGAAACCAGTTAAAACCAGTTGAGAGCAGTTCAAACCAGTTGAAACCAGATGAAACCAGTTCAAACCAGTTTAAAGCAGTTAAAAAAGTTGAGACCAGTTCAAACCAGTTGAAATCAGATGAAACCAATTGAAACTAGTTGAGACCAGTTCAAACCAGTTGAAATCAGTTGAAATAAAACCAGTTGAGACCAGTTCAAACCAGTTAAAGCAAGTTGAGATCAGTTGAAACAAGATGAAACCAGTTAAAACCAGTTGAAACTAGTACAACCAGTTGAGACCAGGTAAAACCATTTGAAACCCGGAAAAAAAGCAGTTAAGACCAGTTCAAACCAGTTCAAACCAGCTGAGACCAGTTGAACCCAGTTCAAACCAGTTGAGGCCAGCTGAGACCATTTGAAACCAGATGAAACCAGTTAAAACCAGTTGAAACTAGTACAACCAGTTTAGACCAGGTTAAACCATTTGAAAGCAGAAAAAAAAACAGTTAAGACCAGGTGAGAACAGTTGAGTCCAGTTGAAACCAGTTGAGACCAGTTAAAACCAGTTGACACCAGTTGAACCCAATTAAAACCAGTTGAGTCCAGATGAAACCAATTGAAACCAGTTGAGACCCTTTCAAATTAGTTAAAACCAGATGAAACCAGTAAAAACCAGTTGAAACTAATACAACCAGTTGAGATCAGATAAAAAAATTTGAAACCCGGAAAAAAAGCAGTTAAGACCAGTTCAGACCAGTTGAACCCAGTTCAAACCAGTTGAGGCCAGCTGAGACCAGTTGAAACCAGTTCAATCCAGTTGAGGCCAGCTGAAACCAGTCCAAATCAGTTGAGACCAGTTGAAACCAGTTAAAACCAGTTGAGACCAATTCAAAAGTTGAGACCAGTTGAAACCAGTTAAAACCAGTTGAGAGCAGTTCAAACCAGTTGAAACCAAATGAAACGAGTTCAAACCAGTTGAAACCAGTTTAAAAAGTTGAGACCAGTTTAAACCAGTTGATATCAGATGAAACCAGTTCAAACTAGTTGAGACCAGTTCAAACCAGTTGAAATCAGTTGAACCCAATTAAAACGAGATGAAACCAGTTAAAACCAGATGAAACCAGTTAAAACCAGTTGAGATCAGTTCAAACCAGTTGAAACCAGATGAAACCAGTTCAAACCAGTTTAAACCAGTTAAAACAAGTTGAGACTAGTTGAAACCAGATGACACCAGTTAAAACCAGTTGAGAGCAGTTCAAACCAGTTGAAACCAGATGAAACCAGTTCAAACCAGTTTAAACCAGTTAAAAAAAGTTGAGACCAGTTCAAACCAGTTGAAATCAGATGAAACCAATTGAAACTAGTTGAGACCAGTTCAAACCAGTTGAAATCTTTTGAACCCAGTTAAAACCAGTTGAGACCAGTTCAAACCAGTTAAAGCAAGTTGAGACCAGTTGAAACCAGATGAAACCAGTTAAAACCAGTTGAAACTAGTACAACCAGTTGAGACCAGGTAAAACCATTTGAAACCAGAAAAAAAACAGTTAAGGACCAGTTGAGACCAGTTCAAACCAGTTCAAACCAGCTGAGACCAGCTGAACCCAGTTCAAATCAGTTGAGGCCAGCTGAGACCAGTTGAAACCAGTTCAAACCAGTTGAGGCCAGCTGAAACCAGTCCAAATTAGTTGAGACCAGTTGAAACCAGTTAAAACCAGTTGAGAGCAGTTCAAACCAGTTGAAACCAGATGAATCGAGTTCAAACCAGTTGAAACCAGTTAAAAAAATGAGACCAGTTTAAACCAGTTGATATCAGATGAAACCAGTTCAAACTAGTTGAGACCAGTTCAACCCAATTGAAATCAGTTGAACCCAATTAAAACCTGTTGAGACCAGATCAAACCCGTTCAAACCGGATGAACCAAATTAAAATCAGTTGAGACCAGTTCAAACCAGTTAAAACAAGTTGAGACCAGTTAAAACCAGATAAAACCAGTTAAAACCAGTTGAGAGCAGTTCAAACCAGTTGAAACCAGATGAAACCAGTTCAAACCAGTTTAAACCATTCAAAAGAAGTTGAGACTAGTTGAAACCAGATGAAACCAGTTAAAACCAGTTGAGAGCAGTTCAAACCAGTTGAAACCAGATGAAACCAGTTCAAACCAGTTTAAACCAGTTAAAAAAAGTTGAGACCAGTTCAAACCAGTTGAAATCAGATGAAACCAATTGAAACTAGTTGAGACCAGTTCAAACCAGTTGAAATCAGTTGAACCCAGTTAAATCCAGTTGAGACCAGTTCAAACCAGTTAAAGCAAGTTGAGACCAGTTGAAACCAGATGAAACCAGTTAAAACCAGTTGAGACCAGGTAAAACCATTTGAAACCAGAAAAAACAGTAAAGACCAGTCGAGAGCAGTTGAGGCCAGTTAAAACCAGTTGAGACCAGTTGAAACCAGTTGACACCAGTTGAACCCAATTAAAACCAGTTGAGTCCAGATGAACCCAATTGAAACCAGTTTAGACCCTTTCAGATTAGTTAAAACCAGATGAAACCAGTAAAAAGCAGTTGAAACTAGTACAACCAGTTCAAACCAGTTAAAACCAGCTGAGACCAGTTGAACCCAGTTCAAACCGGTTGAGGCCATCTGAAACCAGTCCAAATCAGTTGAGACCAGTTGAAACCAGTTAAAACCAGTTGAGAGCAGTTCAAACCAGTTGAAACCAGATGAAACGAGTTCAAACCAGTTGAAACCAGTTAAAAAAAGTTGAGACCAGTTTAAACCAGTTGATATCAGATGAAACCAGTTCAAACTAGTTGAGACCAGTTCAAACGAGTTGAAATCAGTTGAACCCAATTAAAACCTGTTGAGACCAGATCAAACCCGTTCAAACCGGATGAACCCAATTAAAATCAATTGAAACCAGTTCAAACCAGTTAAAACAAGTTGAGACCAGTTCAAACCAGATGAAACCAGTTAAAACCAGTTGAGAGCAGTTCAAACCAGTTGAAACCAGATGAAACCAGTTCAAACCAGTTTAAACCAGTTAAAACAAGTTGAGACCAGTTGAAACCAGATGAAACCAGTTAAAACCAATTGAGAGCAGTTGAAACCAGTTGAAACCAGATGAAACCAGTTCAAACCAGTTTAAACCAGTTAAAAAAAGTTGAGACCAGTTCAAACCAGTTGAAATCAGATGAAACCAATTGAAACTAGTTGAGACCAGTTCAAACCAGTTGAAATCAGTTGAACCCAGTTAAAACCAGTTGAGACCAGTTCAAACCAGTTAAAGCAAGTTGAGACCAGTTGAAACCAGATGAAACCAATTAAAAGTAGTTGAGCTCAGATGAAACCAGTTAAAACCAGTTGAGACCATTTCAAATTAGTTGAAACCAGATGAAACTAGTACAACCAGTTGAGACCAGTCAAAACCATTTGAAACCAGAAAAAAACAGTTAAGACCAATCGAGAACAGTTAAGGCCAGTTGAAACCAATTAAAACCAGTTGAGTCCAGATGAAACCAGTTGAAACCAGTTGAGACCATTTCAAATTAGTTGAAACCAGATGAAACCAGTTAAAACCAGTTGAAACTAGTACAACCAGTTGAGACCAGTTAAAACCATTTGAAACCAGAAAAAAAACCAGTTAAGACCAGTCGAGAACAGTTGAGACCAGTTAAAACCAGTTGACACCAGTTGAACCCAATTAAAACCAGTTGAGTCCAGATGAAACCAGTTAAAACCAGTTGAGACCATTTCAAATTAGTTGAAACCAGATGAAACCAGTTAAAACCAGTTGAAACTAGTACAACCAGTTGAGACCAGTCAAAACCATTTGAAACCAGAAAAAAACAGTTAAGACCAATCGAGAACAGTTAAGGCCAGTTGAACCCAATTAAAACCAGTTGAGTCCAGATGAAACCAGTTGAAACCAGTTGAGACCATTTCAAATTAGTTGAAACCAGATGAAACCAGTTAAAACCAGTTGAAACTAGTACAACCAGTTGAGACCAGTTAAAACCATTTGAAACCAGAAAAAAAACAGTTAAGACCAGTCGAGAACAGTTGAGACCAGTTAAAACCAGTTGACACCAGTTGAACCCAATTAAAACCAGTTGAGTCCAGATGAAACCAGTTGAAACCAGTTGAGACCAGTTAAAACCAGTTGACACCAGTTAGAAATAGTGATTCTATAGCATGACTTTACAAATTAAGATCAAAGTAGAAAATTGAGTTCACGATCATGTTTTCAAACGAAATTACTCTGTGTAATGACTATCAGTATTATAACGCTGATGAAATTGAATTAGCCCATGAAAGTTTCACTAAATTTCCAGTAAATTGGGTATTTGGTAATAATGACGCTAAGAGAAACATCTTGCTAGTATATTCGATGTGGTTATACAAGGATAGAAAATTCCTTGTATATGTTCTGTAGATTTCGTCGATTTTGTTACTCGCTAGAAATCTGTGCAAGGTTAGACAAAATGACAAAAATCCCCTATTGGGTAAATCGTATATTACATTGAAAACGGGTTTGAAACAGTTTCCAAAGTAAAACCGTCAAATTTACGTGCAAGGTAAACGAAATAATTCATTTTCAAGAAAGAGTGTGTTATGAATTCAAGTGAATGATACATGACCAATATAAGATGCTTGATAGTCGATTGCAGTTTGCCACAAGTACCAAACTATTTGAAAGTAATAGAAGAAATGAAAGGCCCTTTTTCTTCTCTATCCTAATTGCGTGTCCTATGGTTTCTTATCTTTGCGTCATTACTACCAATGACGCAGAATATAGTAAATTATATGAAGCAATGTTTTCACACACCGCAATTTTGTTAATCTGGTAGAGAGCTCTTTCTTCTTTGTTGAAAGGAAACAAATCATTAAAAATGTGAATTTAGTTTTCATTTCTGATGACACAAATCACACAAGTTTAAAAGAAACTGCATAATACAAGAACATAGTGATTCTACAGCATGACTTTACAAATTAGGATCGCACAATTTGGTTCACGATTGTGGTTTCAAAGTCTGTGTAATGAGTCTCGGCATTATAACGGTGCTGAAATCGAACTAGCAGAATTTTGGAAGTTTCATTGAATTTACGGTAAATTGGGTATTTGGCGGTAACGACGCAAAGTAGAGTAACATCGGAGAAAGAAATCAGTTACTGGGTGAATCGTACATGACACGTTCCCAGTGGTATAAAACCGTTAAATTTTGGTGCAAGATGTACTAAATGATTGGTTATCAAGAAAGAGAACGCTATGAATTACAATGTACATTTCATTGAAAACGGGTTCGAAACCGTTTCCAACGTAAAACCGTCAAATTTTCGTGCAAGGTAAAAGAAATAATCAATTTTCAAGAAAGAGTGTGACAAGTGAACAATTGCACATTACATTGAAAACGGGCTTGAACCCATTCCCAACGTGTAAAACCGTTAAAAATCTCGTGCAAGGTATACGAAATGATTGATTATCAAGAAACAGAACACTATGAACTCGTGAATGACAAATTACCAATTTTAGATGCTTGATAGTCTAATTACTTGCAGATTGCCACAAGTTTCAAAGAATTTGAAAGTAATAGAGAGAATGAAATGCCCTTTTTCTTCTCTCTCTGTAATTGCTTGTCCTATGGTTTCTTATTTTTGCGTCATTACTACCAATGACGCAATGTATAGTAAATTATATGTAACAACATATGTAACACAGCGCGAATTTTGTGAATTAGGTACAAAGCTCTTTCTTCTTTGTTGAAAGGAAACAAATCATTGAATTGGGAATTTCTTTCTTCTTTGTTGAAAGGAAACAAATCATTGAATTGGGAATTTCGTTTTCATTTCTTATGAGGCAAGTCACAAATTTAAAAGAAACTATGTGAATACAAGAAAATACTGATTCCATAGCATGACTTTACAAATGAAGAGCAAAGTAGACAATTTGGTTCACAATCATGTTTTAAAACGAAATGAGTCTGTGTAATGACTCTCGGTGTTATAACGGTGATGAAATCGAATTAGCCCATAATGAAAGTTTCACGGAATTTCCAGTAAATTGGGTATTTGGTAGTAACGACGCAAAGTAGAGGAACATCGGGCAAGTATATTCGATCTGGTATGCAAGGAGAGAAAATTCCTTGTATTTGTTCTGTCAATTTCGTCGATTTTGTTACTCGTTACAAATCTGTGCAAGGTTCGACAAAATGACAAGAATCCGTTATTGGGTAAATCGTATATTACTTTGAAAACTGGTTTGAAACCGTTTTCAACGTAAAACCGTCAAATTTTCGTGCAAGGTAAACGAAATAATTATTTTTCAAATAAGAGTGTGTTATGAATTGAAATGAATGATAAATGGCCAATATAAGATGCTTGATAGTCTATTGCAGTTTGCCACAAGTACCAAAGTATTTGAAAGTAATAGAACGAATGAAAGGCCTTTGGCAGTAACGACGCAAAATAAAGAAACATCGGAGAAAGAAATCCGTACTGGGTGAATCGTACATGGCATTGAAATCGGGCTTAAACCCGTTCCCAATGTGTAAAACCGCTAAATGTTCGTGCAAGGTGTACTAAATAGTTGGTTATCAAGAAAGAGAACGCTATGAATTCAAGCGAATAACAAGTGACAGCTGTACATTACATTGAAAACGGGCTTGAACCCGTTCCCAACGTGTAAAACCGTTAAAATTTCGTGCAAGGTACTAAAATAATTGATTATCAAGAAAGAGAACGCTATGAATTCGTGAATAACAAATTACCAATTTTAGATGCTTGATAATCTAATTACTTGCAGTTTGCCACAAATACCAAAGAATTTGAAAGTAATAGAGCGAATGAAATGCCCTTTTTCTTCTCTATCTTTGATTCCGTGTCCTGCGGTTTCTTATCTTTGCGTCATTACTTAAAATGACGCAATGTATAGTGAATTATATGTAACGACATATGTAACAAAGCGCGAATTTTGTGAATTTATTACAAAGCTCTTTGTTGAAAGGAAACAAATTTTGAATTTCGTTTTCATTTCTTATGACGAAATTCACAAGTTTAAATGAAACTGCGTAAATACAAGAAAATACTGATTCTATAGCATGACTTTACAAATTAAGATCAAAGTAGACAATTTGGTTCACAATCATGTTTTAAAACGAAATGAGTCCGTGTAATGACTCTCGGTGTTATAACGGAAGATGAAATCGAATTAGCCCATAATGAAAGTTTCACGGAATTTCCAGTAAATTGGGTATTTGGTAGTAACGACGCAAAGTAGAGAAACATCGGACAAGTATATTCGATCTGGTATCCAAGGAGAGAAAATTCCTTGTATTTGTTTTGTCGATTTCGTCGATTTTGTTACTTGCTAGAAATCTGTGCAAGGTTCGACAAAACAAAAATAAGTTATTAGGTAAATCGTACATTACGTTGAAATAAAAAAAAACATTTCCAACGTAAAAGCGTCAATTTTTCGTGCAACGTAAACGAAATAATTAATTTTCAAGAAAGACTGCGCTGTGAATTCAAGTAAATGATAAATGACCAATGTAAGATGCATGATAGTCTATTGCCGTTTGCCACAAGTACTAAAGTATTTGAAAGTAATAGAACGAATGAAATGCCTTTTTTCTTCTCTATCCTTTAATTGCGTGTCCTATGGTTTCTTATCTTTGCGTCATTACAACCAATAACGCAATGTATAGTAAATTATATGTAACAATGTTTTCACACACCGCGAATTATGTGAATCTGGTAGAAAAGCTCTTTCTTCTTTCTTGAAAGGAAACAAATCATTAAAAATGTAAATTTTGTTTTCATTTCTTATGACGCAAATCAGAAGTTTAAAAGAAACTGCATGAATACAAGAAAATAGTGATTCTATAGCATGACAAATAGAGATCAGACAATTTGGTTCACGATCATGGTTTCAAAGTCTGTGTAATGAGTGTCGGCATTATAACGGTGCTGAAATCGAATTAGCACAATTTTCGAATTTCATTGAATTTACGGTAAATTGGGTATTTGGCAGTAACGACGCAAAGTAGAGAAACATCGGAGAAAGAAATCCGTTACTGGGTGAATCGTACATGACATTGAAATCGGGCTTGAACCTGTTCCCAATGGTATAAAACCGTTAAATTTTCGTGCAAGGTGCACTAGATAATTGGTTATCAAGAAAGAGAACGCTATGAATTCAAGTGAATGACAAATGAACAATTGTACATTACATTGAAAACGGGCTTGAACCCATTCAAAACGTGTAAAACCGTTAAAATTTCGGGCAAGGTATACGAAAAAATTGATTATCAAAAAAGGGAACGTTATGAATTCCTGAATGACAAATGACCAATTTTAGATGCTTGATAGTCTAATTACTTCCAGTTTGCCACAAGTACCAAAGAATTTTAAAGTAATAGAGCGAATGAAATGCCCTTTTTCTTCTCTATCTTTAATTGCGTGTCCTATGGTTTCTTATCTTTGCGTCATTACTTAAAATGACGCAATGTATAGTGAATTATATGTAACGACACATGTAACAAAGCGCGAATTTTGTGAATTTATTACAAAGCTCTTTGTTGAAAGGAAACAAATTTTGAATTTCGTTTTCATTTCTTATGACGCAATTCACAAGTTTAAATGAAACTGCGTAAATACAAGAAAATAGTGATTCTATAGCATAACTTTACAAATTAAGATCAAAGTAGATAATTTGGTTCACAATCATGTTTTAAAACGAGATGAGTCTGTGTAATGACTCTCGGTGTTATAACGGTGATGAAATCGAATTAGCTCATAATGAAAGTTTCACTTAATTTCAAGTAAATTTGGTATTTGGTAGCAAACGACGCAAAGTAGAGAAACATCGGGCAAGTATATTCCATGTGTTATACAAGGAGAGAAAATTCCTTGTATTTGTTCTGTTGATTTCGTCGATTTTGTTACTCGCTAGAAATCTGTGCAAGGTTAGACAAAATCCGTTATTGGGTAAATCGTACATTACATTGAAAACGGGTTCGAAACCGTTCCCAACGTAAAACCGTCAAATTTTCGTGCAAGGTAAGAGAAATATTCAATTTTCAAGAAAGAGTGTGTTAGGAATTCAGGTGAATGATAGATGACCAATATAAGATGCTTGATAGTCTATTGTAGTTTGCCACAAGTACCAAAGTATTTGAAAGTAATAGAACGAATGAAAGGCCTTTTTTTCTTCTCTATCCTTTAATTGCGTGTCGTAGGGTTTCTTATCTTTGCGTCATTACTACCAATGACATAAAATATAGCAAATTATATGTAGCAATGTTTTCATTCACCGCGAATTTTGTAAATCTGGAAGAGAGCTCTTCCCTCTTTGTTGAAAGGAAACAAATCATTGAATTGGGAATTTCGTTTTCCTTTCTTATGACGCAATTCACAAGTTTAAAAGAAACTGCGTGAATACAAGAAAATGCTATATAGCATGACTTTACAAATTAAGATCAAAGTAGACAATTTGGTTCACAATCATGTTTTAAAACGAAATGAGTCTGTGTAATGACTCTCGGTGTTATAACGGTGATGAAATCGAATTAGCCCATAATGAAAGTTTCACGGAATTTCCAGTAAATTGGGTATTTGATAGTAACGACGCAAAGTAGAGAAACATCGGACAAGTATATTCGATCTGGTATGCAAGGAGAGAAAATTCCTGGTATTTGTTCTGTCGATTTCGTCGATTTTGTTACTCGTTACAAATCTGTGCAAGGTTCGACAAAATTAGAAAAATCCGTTATTGAGTAAATCGTACATTACTTTGAAAACGGGTTTGAAACCGTTTTCAACGTAAAACCGTCAAATTTTCGTGCAAGTAAACGAAATTATTATTTTTTTAAATAAGAGTGTGTTATGAATTGTAGTTTGCCACAAGAACCAAAGTATTTGAAAGTAATAGAACGTGATAGTAATAGAAAGAAGAAAGTAATAGTAATAGAAAGGCCTTTTTTTCTTCTCTATCCTTTAATTGCGTGTCGTAGGGTGTCTTCTCTTTGCGTCATTACTACCAATGACGTAAAATAAAGTAAATTATATGTAGCAATGTTTTCATTCACCACGAATTTCATCTGGTAGAGAGCTCTTCCCTCTTTGTTGAAAGGAAACAAATCATTGAATTGGGAATTTCGTTTTCATTTCTTATGACGCAATTCACAAGTTTAAAAGAAACTGCGTGAATACAAGAAAATAGTGATTCTATAGCATAACTTTACAAATTAAGATCAAAGTAGATAATTTGGTTCACAATCATGTTTTAAAACGAGATGAGTCTGTGTAATGACTCTCGGTGTTATAACGGTGATGAAATCGAATTAGCTCATAATGAAAGTTTCACTTAATTTCAAGTAAATTTGGTATTTGGTAGCAAACGACGCAAAGTAGAGAAACATCGGGCAAGTATATTCCATGTGTTATACAAGGAGAGAAAATTCCTTGTATTTGTTCTGTTGATTTCGTCGATTTTGTTACTCGCTAGAAATCTGTGCAAGGTTAGACAAAATCCGTTATTGGGTAAATCGTACATTACATTGAAAACGGGTTCGAAACCGTTCCCAACGTAAAACCGTCAAATTTTCGTGCAAGGTAAGAGAAATAATCAATTTTCAAGAAAGAGTGTGTTAGGAATTCAGGTGAATGATAGATGACCAATATAAGATGCTTGATAGTCTATTGTAGTTTGCCACAAGTACCAAAGTATTTGAAAGTAATAGAACGAATGAAAGGCCTTTTTTTCTTCTCTATCCTTTTAATTGCGTGTCGTAGGGTTTCTTATCTTTGCGTCATTACTACCAATGACATAAAATATAGCAAATTATATGTAGCAATGTTTTCATTCACCGCGAATTTTGTAAATCTGGAAGAGAGCTCTTCCCTCTTTGTTGAAAGGAAACAAATCATTGAATTGGGAATTTCGTTTTCCTTTCTTATGACGCAATTCACAAGTTTAAAAGAAACTGCGTGAATACAAGAAAATGCTATAGCATGACTTTACAAATTAAGATCAAAGTAGACAATTTGGTTCACAATCATGTTTTAAAACGAAATGAGTCTGTGTAATGACTCTCGGTGTTATAACGGTGATGAAATCGAATTAGCCCATAATGAAAGTTTCACGAAATTTCCAGTAAATTGGGTATTTGATAGTAACGACGCAAAGTAGAGAAACATCGATCTGGCATGCAAGGAGAGAAAATTCCTGGTATTTGTTCTGTCGATTTCGTCGATTTTGTTACTCGTTACAAATCTGTGCAAGGTTCGTCAAATGCCTTCCGAAGATCTATGAATTCAACTCCAGAAATTTGATTATCTATATTCAAAGACCACTGATTCACAAGTTTTGCAAGAGCAGTTGATGTGGAATGAAATGGTCTGAAACCAGATTGATTAGGGTGTAGTAAATCATTCGCATTCATGAATTCGCTCAGTTGTTGATGTACGGTCCTTTCGATAATTTTACTCACTGTTGGTAAGATTGAAATGGGGCGATAGTTATTCAACGAAAAAATATCTCCTGCTTTGAATATTGGTACTACAAGAGCCTTTTTCCATTCATGTGGAACACCTCCCGTAGACAGGGATTTGTTAATGATATCGCAAAGAGATTCTGCAATAACATTCTTTGTCATCTTTAAAAGTTTGTAGCCGATGTGACCTTCTCCGGTTGCTTTATCTATGCCAAGAAGCTCGAACTGTCTAAATACAAAATCTCTCGTTATCATACTTAATTTAAATTGAGAATGAGAAGGAACAAAGCCTTTGTCCTCATCTAATATCATTTGAGAAGTATTTCTCTGCAGATCTTTTGTAATTTTAGTAGCATTAGATATGAAAAAATTGTTGAATGCTTCAGCAATAATTGCGTTGTCCGATACTTCTGCATCATCAACCTTTATGGTATTGGGAGAAATGAGTGATGATTTAGGCGTAAATTCTCTCAAGCTCTTCCACATTTTTTTACTGCTGTTACGATTTTGTAAAATTTGGTCAGTGTTATACTGTTTTTTTCTTATTCTCATGAGATGAGTAACTTTGTGTTTTAGACATTTATAGGTATTCCAAAGATCATTGCTGTTGTTAGTTTTAGGAGCTTTGAGAACTTTATCACGTTCCGTCATGAGCTTAACAACCTCATTAGATATCCATGGACATGCATGTTTTCTTATCCGCTTTTTGCGCAAAGGTATATGCTTGTTGACAACATTATTGAAAAGAGTCAACCACATATCCCACGTATCATCAACGTCGTCTATATCTTTTATGACCTGCCACGGAGCACTTCTCAAATCACTATAAAATTCCTCCTCATTAAGATTTATTAATGAGCGAAATTACGCACATTCAGATTTTTGATGGATCTTTGCACTGAAGTCCCGAATAGCATATACCAAATAATGATCACTAATGCTAGTCTCAAATATTCCCCATTCACTGTAAAGTTCTTTGATACAAATATCAAATCAATTAAAGTAAAAGCAGTAAAAGTAGAAGCAGTATTTGTAACTGACTTGGTCCGTACATATTTGTATAAAACATAACTTTTTCGGCATTCACATCATGTTGGTGTGGCATATAATTACAATTGAAATCACCTAATATAATACTGTACAACTCATATGTTCCGAGAGAGCAGAGCCCAAAGTCCTCTCTAATTCGTCAAAGAAATCAGCGTGATAATTCGGAGGTCTGTAAAATTCCCCTACAAGGATGGAAGGCTTATTTGGATAATTCTATTCAAACCAAAGGCATTCTAAAATAGATGAATTCAAATCGTCTCTTATTTTATAGTTGAATCTTTTGGAAATATATACAGCCACACCGCCACCATGTCTTGTACGGTCTCTATCTAACAAACCAGTTAAAGCAAGTTGAGACCAGTTGAAACCAGATGAAACCAGTTAAAACCAGTTGAAACTAGTACAACCAGTTGAGACCAGGTAAAACCATTTGAAACCAGAAAAAAAAACAGTTAAGACCAGTCGAGAACAGTTGAGGCCAGTTGAAACCAGTTGAGACCAGTTAAAACCAGTTGACACCAGTTGAACCCAATTAAAACCAGTTGAGTCCAGATGAAACCAATTGAAACCAGTTGAGACCCTTTCAAATTAGTTAAAACCAGATGAAACCAGTAAAAACCAGTTGAAACTAGTACAACCAGTTGAGATCAGTTAAAACCATTTGAAACCCGGAAAAAAAGCAGTTAAGACCAGTTGAGACCAGTTTAAACCAGTTAAAACCAGCTGAGACCAGGTGAACCCAGTTCAAACCAGTTGAGGCCAGCTGAGACCAGTTGAAACCAGTTCAAACCAGTTGAGGCCAGCTGAAACCAGTCCAAATCAGTTGAGACCAGTTGAAACCAGTTAAAACCAGTTGAGAGCAGTTCAAACCAGTTGAAACCAGATGAAACGAGTTCAAACCAGTTGAAACCAGTTAAAAAAAGTTGAGACCAGTTTAAACCAGTTGATATCAGATGAAACCAGTTCAAACTAGTTGAGACCAGTTCAAACCAGTTGAAATCAGTTGAACCCAATTAAAACCTGTTGAGACCAGATCAAACCCGTTCAAACCGGATGAACCCAATTAAAATCAGTTGAGACCAGTTCAAACCAGTCAAAACAAGTTGAGACCAGTTAAAACCAGATGAAACCAGTTAAAACCAGTTGAGAGCAGTTCAAACTAGTTGAAACCAGATGAAACCAGTTAAAACCAGTTGAGAGCAGTTCAAACCAGTTGAAACCAGATGAAACCAGTTCAAACCAGTTTAAAGCAGTTAAAAAAAGTTGAGACCAGTTCAAACCAGTTGAAATCAGATGAAACCAATTGAAACTAGTTGAGACCAGTTCAAACCAGTTGAAATCAGTTGAACCCAGTTAAAGCAAGTTGAGACCAGTTGAAACCAGATGAAACCAGTTAAAACCAGTTGAAACTAGTACAACCAGTTGAGACCAGGTAAAACTATTTGAAACCCGGAAAAAAAGCAGTTAAGACCAGTTCAAACCAGTTCAAACCAGCTGAGACCAGTTGAACCCAGTTCAAACCAGTTGAGGCCAGCTGAGACCAGTTGAAACCAGATGAAACCAGTTAAAACCAGTTGAAACTAGTACAACCAGTTGAGACCAGGTTAAACCATTTGAAAGCAGAAAAAAAACAGTTAAGACCAGGTGAGAACAGTTGAGTCCAGTTGAAACCAGTTGAGACCAGTTAAAACCAGTTGACACCAGTTGAACCCAATTAAAACCAGTTGAGTCCAGATGAAACCAATTGAAACCAGTTGAGACCCTTTCAAATTAGTTAAAACCAGATGAAACCAGTAAAAACCAGTTGAAACTAATACAACCAGTTGAGATCAGATAAAAAAATTTGAAACCCGGAAAAAAAGCAGTTAAGACCAGTTCAGACCAGTTGAACCCAGTTCAAACCAGTTGAGGCCAGCTGAGACCAGTTGAAACCAGTTCAATCCAGTTGAGGCCAGCTGAAACCAGTCCAAATCAGTTGAGACCAGTTGAAACCAGTTAAAACCAGTTGAGACCAATTCAAAAGTTGAGACCAGTTGAAACCAGTTAAAACCAGTTGAGAGCAGTTCAAACCAGTTGAAACCAAATGAAACGAGTTCAAACCAGTTGAAACCAGTTTAAAAAAATTGAGACCAGTTTAAACCAGTTGATATCAGATGAAACCAGTTCAAACTAGTTGAGACCAGTTCAAACCAGTTGAAATCAGTTGAACCCAATTAAAACCTGTTGAGACCAGATCAAACCCGTTCAAACCGGAAGAACCCAATTAAAATCAGTTGAGACCAGTTCAAACCAGTTAAAACAAGTTGAGACCAGTTAAAACGAGATGAAACCAGTTAAAACCAGATGAAACCAGTTAAAACCAGTTGAGATCAGTTCAAACCAGTTGAAACCAGATGAAACCAGTTCAAACCAGTTTAAACCAGTTAAAACAAGTTGAGACTAGTTGAAACCAGATGACACCAGTTAAAACCAGTTGAGAGCAGTTCAAACCAGTTGAAACCAGATGAAACCAGTTCAAACCAGTTTAAACCAGTTAAAAAAAGTTGAGACCAGTTCAAACCAGTTGAAATCAGATGAAACCAATTGAAACTAGTTGAGACCAGTTCAAACCAGTTGAAATCTTTTGAACCCAGTTAAAACCAGTTGAGACCAGTTCAAACCAGTTAAAGCAAGTTGAGACCAGTTGAAACCAGATGAAACCAGTTAAAACCAGTTGAAACTAGTACAACCAGTTGAGACCAGGTAAAACCATTTGAAACCAGAAAAAAAAAACAGTTAAGACCAGTCGAGAACAGTTGAAGCCAGTTGAAACCAGTTGAGACCAGTTAAAACCAGTTGACACCAGTTGAACCCAATTAAAACCAGTTGAGTCCAGATGAAACCAATTGAAACCAGTTGAGACCCTTTCAAATTAGTTAAAACCAGATGAAACCAGTAAAAAGCAGTTGAAACTAGAACAACCAGTTGAGATCAGTTAAAACCATTTGAAACCCGGAAAAAAAGCAGTTAAGACCAGTTGAGACCAGTTCAAACCAGTTCAAACCAGCTGAGACCAGCTGAACCCAGTTCAAATCAGTTGAGGCCAGCTGAGACCAGTTGAAACCAGTTCAAACCAGTTGAGGCCAGCTGAAACCAGTCCAAATTAGTTGAGACCAGTTGAAACCAGTTAAAACCAGTTGAGAGCAGTTCAAACCAGTTGAAACCAGATGAATCGAGTTCAAACCAGTTGAAACCAGTTAAAAAAATGAGACCAGTTTAAACCAGTTGATATCAGATGAAACCAGTTCAAACTAGTTGAGACCAGTTCAACCCAATTGAAATCAGTTGAACCCAATTAAAACCTGTTGAGACCAGATCAAACCCGTTCAAACCGGATGAACCAAATTAAAATCAGTTGAGACCAGTTCAAACCAGTTAAAACAAGTTGAGACCAGTTAAAACCAGATAAAACCAGTTAAAACCAGTTGAGAGCAGTTCAAACCAGTTGAAACCAGATGAAACCAGTTCAAACCAGTTTAAACCATTCAAAAGAAGTTGAGACTAGTTGAAACCAGATGAAACCAGTTAAAACCAGTTGAGAGCAGTTCAAACCAGTTGAAACCAGATGAAACCAGTTCAAACCAGTTTAAACCAGTTAAAAAAAGTTGAGACCAGTTCAAACCAGTTGAAATCAGATGAAACCAATTGAAACTAGTTGAGACCAGTTCAAACCAGTTGAAATCAGTTGAACCCAGTTAAATCCAGTTGAGACCAGTTCAAACCAGTTAAAGCAAGTTGAGACCAGTTGAAACCAGATGAAACCAGTTAAAACCAGTTGAGACCAGGTAAAACCATTTGAAACCAGAAAAAACAGTAAAGACCAGTCGAGAGCAGTTGAGGCCAGTTAAAACCAGTTGAGACCAGTTGAAACCAGTTGACACCAGTTGAACCCAATTAAAACCAGTTGAGTCCAGATGAACCCAATTGAAACCAGTTTAGACCCTTTCAGATTAGTTAAAACCAGATGAAACCAGTAAAAAGCAGTTGAAACTAGTACAACCAGTTCAAACCAGTTAAAACCAGCTGAGACCAGTTGAACCCAGTTCAAACCGGTTGAGGCCATCTGAAACCAGTCCAAATCAGTTGAGACCAGTTGAAACCAGTTAAAACCAGTTGAGAGCAGTTCAAACCAGTTGAAACCAGATGAAACGAGTTCAAACCAGTTGAAACCAGTTAAAAAAAGTTGAGACCAGTTTAAACCAGTTGATATCAGATGAAACCAGTTCAAACTAGTTGAGACCAGTTCAAACGAGTTGAAATCAGTTGAACCCAATTAAAACCTGTTGAGACCAGATCAAACCCGTTCAAACCGGATGAACCCAATTAAAATCAATTGAAACCAGTTCAAACCAGTTAAAACAAGTTGAGACCAGTTCAAACCAGATGAAACCAGTTAAAACCAGTTGAGAGCAGTTCAAACCAGTTGAAACCAGATGAAACCAGTTCAAACCAGTTTAAACCAGTTAAAACAAGTTGAGACCAGTTGAAACCAGATGAAACCAGTTAAAACCAATTGAGAGCAGTTGAAACCAGTTGAAACCAGATGAAACCAGTTCAAACCAGTTTAAACCAGTTAAAAAAAGTTGAGACCAGTTCAAACCAGTTGAAATCAGATGAAACCAATTGAAACTAGTTGAGACCAGTTCAAACCAGTTGAAATCAGTTGAACCCAGTTAAAACCAGTTGAGACCAGTTCAAACCAGTTAAAGCAAGTTGAGACCAGTTGAAACCAGATGAAACCAATTAAAAGTAGTTGAGATCAGATGAAACCAGTTAAAACCAGTTGAGACCATTTCAAATTAGTTGAAACCAGATGAAACTAGTACAACCAGTTGAGACCAGTCAAAACCATTTGAAACCAGAAAAAAACAGTTAAGACCAATCGAGAACAGTTAAGGCCAGTTGAAACCAATTAAAACCAGTTGAGTCCAGATGAAACCAGTTGAAACCAGTTGAGACCATTTCAAATTAGTTGAAACCAGATGAAACCAGTTAAAACCAGTTGAAACTAGTACAACCAGTTGAGACCAGTTAAAACCATTTGAAACCAGAAAAAAAACCAGTTAAGACCAGTCGAGAACAGTTGAGACCAGTTAAAACCAGTTGACACCAGTTGAACCCAATTAAAACCAGTTGAGTCCAGATGAAACCAGTTAAAACCAGTTGAGACCATTTCAAATTAGTTGAAACCAGATGAAACCAGTTAAAACCAGTTGAAACTAGTACAACCAGTTGAGACCAGTCAAAACCATTTGAAACCAGAAAAAAACAGTTAAGACCAATCGAGAACAGTTAAGGCCAGTTGAACCCAATTAAAACCAGTTGAGTCCAGATGAAACCAGTTGAAACCAGTTGAGACCATTTCAAATTAGTTGAAACCAGATGAAACCAGTTAAAACCAGTTGAAACTAGTACAACCAGTTGAGACCAGTTAAAACCATTTGAAACCAGAAAAAAAACAGTTAAGACCAGTCGAGAACAGTTGAGACCAGTTAAAACCAGTTGACACCAGTTGAACCCAATTAAAACCAGTTGAGTCCAGATGAAACCAGTTGAAACCAGTTGAGACCAGTTAAAACCAGTTGACACCAGTTAGAAATAGTGATTCTATAGCATGACTTTACAAATTAAGATCAAAGTAGAAAATTGAGTTCACGATCATGTTTTCAAACGAAATTACTCTGTGTAATGACTATCAGTATTATAACGCTGATGAAATTGAATTAGCCCATGAAAGTTTCACTAAATTTCCAGTAAATTGGGTATTTGGTAATAATGACGCTAAGAGAAACATCTTGCTAGTATATTCGATGTGGTTATACAAGGATAGAAAATTCCTTGTATATGTTCTGTAGATTTCGTCGATTTTGTTACTCGCTAGAAATCTGTGCAAGGTTAGACAAAATGACAAAAATCCCCTATTGGGTAAATCGTATATTACATTGAAAACGGGTTTGAAACAGTTTCCAAAGTAAAACCGTCAAATTTACGTGCAAGGTAAACGAAATAATTCATTTTCAAGAAAGAGTGTGTTATGAATTCAAGTGAATGATACATGACCAATATAAGATGCTTGATAGTCGATTGCAGTTTGCCACAAGTACCAAACTATTTGAAAGTAATAGAAGAAATGAAAGGCCCTTTTTCTTCTCTATCCTAATTGCGTGTCCTATGGTTTCTTATCTTTGCGTCATTACTACCAATGACGCAGAATATAGTAAATTATATGAAGCAATGTTTTCACACACCGCAATTTTGTTAATCTGGTAGAGAGCTCTTTCTTCTTTGTTGAAAGGAAACAAATCATTAAAAATGTGAATTTAGTTTTCATTTCTGATGACACAAATCACACAAGTTTAAAAGAAACTGCATAATACAAGAACATAGTGATTCTACAGCATGACTTTACAAATTAGGATCGCACAATTTGGTTCACGATTGTGGTTTCAAAGTCTGTGTAATGAGTCTCGGCATTATAACGGTGCTGAAATCGAACTAGCAGAATTTTGGAAGTTTCATTGAATTTACGGTAAATTGGGTATTTGGCGGTAACGACGCAAAGTAGAGTAACATCGGAGAAAGAAATCAGTTACTGGGTGAATCGTACATGACACGTTCCCAGTGGTATAAAACCGTTAAATTTTGGTGCAAGATGTACTAAATGATTGGTTATCAAGAAAGAGAACGCTATGAATTACAATGTACATTTCATTGAAAACGGGTTCGAAACCGTTTCCAACGTAAAACCGTCAAATTTTCGTGCAAGGTAAAAGAAATAATCAATTTTCAAGAAAGAGTGTGACAAGTGAACAATTGCACATTACATTGAAAACGGGCTTGAACCCATTCCCAACGTGTAAAACCGTTAAAAATCTCGTGCAAGGTATACGAAATGATTGATTATCAAGAAACAGAACACTATGAACTCGTGAATGACAAATTACCAATTTTAGATGCTTGATAGTCTAATTACTTGCAGATTGCCACAAGTTTCAAAGAATTTGAAAGTAATAGAGAGAATGAAATGCCCTTTTTCTTCTCTCTCTGTAATTGCTTGTCCTATGGTTTCTTATTTTTGCGTCATTACTACCAATGACGCAATGTATAGTAAATTATATGTAACAACATATGTAACACAGCGCGAATTTTGTGAATTAGGTACAAAGCTCTTTCTTCTTTGTTGAAAGGAAACAAATCATTGAATTGGGAATTTCTTTCTTCTTTGTTGAAAGGAAACAAATCATTGAATTGGGAATTTCGTTTTCATTTCTTATGAGGCAAGTCACAAATTTAAAAGAAACTATGTGAATACAAGAAAATACTGATTCCATAGCATGACTTTACAAATGAAGAGCAAAGTAGACAATTTGGTTCACAATCATGTTTTAAAACGAAATGAGTCTGTGTAATGACTCTCGGTGTTATAACGGTGATGAAATCGAATTAGCCCATAATGAAAGTTTCACGGAATTTCCAGTAAATTGGGTATTTGGTAGTAACGACGCAAAGTAGAGGAACATCGGGCAAGTATATTCGATCTGGTATGCAAGGAGAGAAAATTCCTTGTATTTGTTCTGTCAATTTCGTCGATTTTGTTACTCGTTACAAATCTGTGCAAGGTTCGACAAAATGACAAGAATCCGTTATTGGGTAAATCGTATATTACTTTGAAAACTGGTTTGAAACCGTTTTCAACGTAAAACCGTCAAATTTTCGTGCAAGGTAAACGAAATAATTATTTTTCAAATAAGAGTGTGTTATGAATTGAAATGAATGATAAATGGCCAATATAAGATGCTTGATAGTCTATTGCAGTTTGCCACAAGTACCAAAGTATTTGAAAGTAATAGAACGAATGAAAGGCCTTTGGCAGTAACGACGCAAAATAAAGAAACATCGGAGAAAGAAATCCGTACTGGGTGAATCGTACATGGCATTGAAATCGGGCTTAAACCCGTTCCCAATGTGTAAAACCGCTAAATGTTCGTGCAAGGTGTACTAAATAGTTGGTTATCAAGAAAGAGAACGCTATGAATTCAAGCGAATAACAAGTGACAGCTGTACATTACATTGAAAACGGGCTTGAACCCGTTCCCAACGTGTAAAACCGTTAAAATTTCGTGCAAGGTACTAAAATAATTGATTATCAAGAAAGAGAACGCTATGAATTCGTGAATAACAAATTACCAATTTTAGATGCTTGATAATCTAATTACTTGCAGTTTGCCACAAATACCAAAGAATTTGAAAGTAATAGAGCGAATGAAATGCCCTTTTTCTTCTCTATCTTTGATTCCGTGTCCTGCGGTTTCTTATCTTTGCGTCATTACTTAAAATGACGCAATGTATAGTGAATTATATGTAACGACATATGTAACAAAGCGCGAATTTTGTGAATTTATTACAAAGCTCTTTGTTGAAAGGAAACAAATTTTGAATTTCGTTTTCATTTCTTATGACGAAATTCACAAGTTTAAATGAAACTGCGTAAATACAAGAAAATACTGATTCTATAGCATGACTTTACAAATTAAGATCAAAGTAGACAATTTGGTTCACAATCATGTTTTAAAACGAAATGAGTCCGTGTAATGACTCTCGGTGTTATAACGGAAGATGAAATCGAATTAGCCCATAATGAAAGTTTCACGGAATTTCCAGTAAATTGGGTATTTGGTAGTAACGACGCAAAGTAGAGAAACATCGGACAAGTATATTCGATCTGGTATCCAAGGAGAGAAAATTCCTTGTATTTGTTTTGTCGATTTCGTCGATTTTGTTACTTGCTAGAAATCTGTGCAAGGTTCGACAAAACAAAAATAAGTTATTAGGTAAATCGTACATTACGTTGAAATAAAAAAAAACATTTCCAACGTAAAAGCGTCAATTTTTCGTGCAACGTAAACGAAATAATTAATTTTCAAGAAAGACTGCGCTGTGAATTCAAGTAAATGATAAATGACCAATGTAAGATGCATGATAGTCTATTGCCGTTTGCCACAAGTACTAAAGTATTTGAAAGTAATAGAACGAATGAAATGCCTTTTTTCTTCTCTATCCTTTAATTGCGTGTCCTATGGTTTCTTATCTTTGCGTCATTACAACCAATAACGCAATGTATAGTAAATTATATGTAACAATGTTTTCACACACCGCGAATTATGTGAATCTGGTAGAAAAGCTCTTTCTTCTTTCTTGAAAGGAAACAAATCATTAAAAATGTAAATTTTGTTTTCATTTCTTATGACGCAAATCAGAAGTTTAAAAGAAACTGCATGAATACAAGAAAATAGTGATTCTATAGCATGACAAATAGAGATCAGACAATTTGGTTCACGATCATGGTTTCAAAGTCTGTGTAATGAGTGTCGGCATTATAACGGTGCTGAAATCGAATTAGCACAATTTTCGAATTTCATTGAATTTACGGTAAATTGGGTATTTGGCAGTAACGACGCAAAGTAGAGAAACATCGGAGAAAGAAATCCGTTACTGGGTGAATCGTACATGACATTGAAATCGGGCTTGAACCTGTTCCCAATGGTATAAAACCGTTAAATTTTCGTGCAAGGTGCACTAGATAATTGGTTATCAAGAAAGAGAACGCTATGAATTCAAGTGAATGACAAATGAACAATTGTACATTACATTGAAAACGGGCTTGAACCCATTCAAAACGTGTAAAACCGTTAAAATTTCGGGCAAGGTATACGAAAAAATTGATTATCAAAAAAGGGAACGTTATGAATTCCTGAATGACAAATGACCAATTTTAGATGCTTGATAGTCTAATTACTTCCAGTTTGCCACAAGTACCAAAGAATTTTAAAGTAATAGAGCGAATGAAATGCCCTTTTTCTTCTCTATCTTTAATTGCGTGTCCTATGGTTTCTTATCTTTGCGTCATTACTTAAAATGACGCAATGTATAGTGAATTATATGTAACGACACATGTAACAAAGCGCGAATTTTGTGAATTTATTACAAAGCTCTTTGTTGAAAGGAAACAAATTTTGAATTTCGTTTTCATTTCTTATGACGCAATTCACAAGTTTAAATGAAACTGCGTAAATACAAGAAAATAGTGATTCTATAGCATAACTTTACAAATTAAGATCAAAGTAGATAATTTGGTTCACAATCATGTTTTAAAACGAGATGAGTCTGTGTAATGACTCTCGGTGTTATAACGGTGATGAAATCGAATTAGCTCATAATGAAAGTTTCACTTAATTTCAAGTAAATTTGGTATTTGGTAGCAAACGACGCAAAGTAGAGAAACATCGGGCAAGTATATTCCATGTGTTATACAAGGAGAGAAAATTCCTTGTATTTGTTCTGTTGATTTCGTCGATTTTGTTACTCGCTAGAAATCTGTGCAAGGTTAGACAAAATCCGTTATTGGGTAAATCGTACATTACATTGAAAACGGGTTCGAAACCGTTCCCAACGTAAAACCGTCAAATTTTCGTGCAAGGTAAGAGAAATATTCAATTTTCAAGAAAGAGTGTGTTAGGAATTCAGGTGAATGATAGATGACCAATATAAGATGCTTGATAGTCTATTGTAGTTTGCCACAAGTACCAAAGTATTTGAAAGTAATAGAACGAATGAAAGGCCTTTTTTTCTTCTCTATCCTTTAATTGCGTGTCGTAGGGTTTCTTATCTTTGCGTCATTACTACCAATGACATAAAATATAGCAAATTATATGTAGCAATGTTTTCATTCACCGCGAATTTTGTAAATCTGGAAGAGAGCTCTTCCCTCTTTGTTGAAAGGAAACAAATCATTGAATTGGGAATTTCGTTTTCCTTTCTTATGACGCAATTCACAAGTTTAAAAGAAACTGCGTGAATACAAGAAAATGCTATATAGCATGACTTTACAAATTAAGATCAAAGTAGACAATTTGGTTCACAATCATGTTTTAAAACGAAATGAGTCTGTGTAATGACTCTCGGTGTTATAACGGTGATGAAATCGAATTAGCCCATAATGAAAGTTTCACGGAATTTCCAGTAAATTGGGTATTTGATAGTAACGACGCAAAGTAGAGAAACATCGGACAAGTATATTCGATCTGGTATGCAAGGAGAGAAAATTCCTGGTATTTGTTCTGTCGATTTCGTCGATTTTGTTACTCGTTACAAATCTGTGCAAGGTTCGACAAAATTAGAAAAATCCGTTATTGAGTAAATCGTACATTACTTTGAAAACGGGTTTGAAACCGTTTTCAACGTAAAACCGTCAAATTTTCGTGCAAGTAAACGAAATTATTATTTTTTTAAATAAGAGTGTGTTATGAATTGTAGTTTGCCACAAGAACCAAAGTATTTGAAAGTAATAGAACGTGATAGTAATAGAAAGAAGAAAGTAATAGTAATAGAAAGGCCTTTTTTTCTTCTCTATCCTTTAATTGCGTGTCGTAGGGTGTCTTCTCTTTGCGTCATTACTACCAATGACGTAAAATAAAGTAAATTATATGTAGCAATGTTTTCATTCACCACGAATTTCATCTGGTAGAGAGCTCTTCCCTCTTTGTTGAAAGGAAACAAATCATTGAATTGGGAATTTCGTTTTCATTTCTTATGACGCAATTCACAAGTTTAAAAGAAACTGCGTGAATACAAGAAAATAGTGATTCTATAGCATAACTTTACAAATTAAGATCAAAGTAGATAATTTGGTTCACAATCATGTTTTAAAACGAGATGAGTCTGTGTAATGACTCTCGGTGTTATAACGGTGATGAAATCGAATTAGCTCATAATGAAAGTTTCACTTAATTTCAAGTAAATTTGGTATTTGGTAGCAAACGACGCAAAGTAGAGAAACATCGGGCAAGTATATTCCATGTGTTATACAAGGAGAGAAAATTCCTTGTATTTGTTCTGTTGATTTCGTCGATTTTGTTACTCGCTAGAAATCTGTGCAAGGTTAGACAAAATCCGTTATTGGGTAAATCGTACATTACATTGAAAACGGGTTCGAAACCGTTCCCAACGTAAAACCGTCAAATTTTCGTGCAAGGTAAGAGAAATAATCAATTTTCAAGAAAGAGTGTGTTAGGAATTCAGGTGAATGATAGATGACCAATATAAGATGCTTGATAGTCTATTGTAGTTTGCCACAAGTACCAAAGTATTTGAAAGTAATAGAACGAATGAAAGGCCTTTTTTTCTTCTCTATCCTTTTAATTGCGTGTCGTAGGGTTTCTTATCTTTGCGTCATTACTACCAATGACATAAAATATAGCAAATTATATGTAGCAATGTTTTCATTCACCGCGAATTTTGTAAATCTGGAAGAGAGCTCTTCCCTCTTTGTTGAAAGGAAACAAATCATTGAATTGGGAATTTCGTTTTCCTTTCTTATGACGCAATTCACAAGTTTAAAAGAAACTGCGTGAATACAAGAAAATGCTATAGCATAACTTTACAAATTAAGATCAAAGTAGATAATTTGGTTCACAATCATGTTTTAAAACGAGATGAGTCTGTGTAATGACTCTCGGTGTTATAACGGTGATGAAATCGAATTAGCTCATAATGAAAGTTTCACTTAATTTCAAGTAAATTTGGTATTTGGTAGCAAACGACGCAAAGTAGAGAAACATCGGGCAAGTATATTCCATGTGTTATACAAGGAGAGAAAATTCCTTGTATTTGTTCTGTTGATTTCGTCGATTTTGTTACTCGCTAGAAATCTGTGCAAGGTTAGACAAAATCCGTTATTGGGTAAATCGTACATTACATTGAAAACGGGTTCGAAACCGTTCCCAACGTAAAACCGTCAAATTTTCGTGCAAGGTAAGAGAAATAAACAATTTGGTTCACAATCATGTTTTAAAACGAAATGAGTCTGTGTAATGACTCTCGGTGTTATAACGGTGATGAAATCGAATTAGCCCATAATGAAAGTTTCACGGAATTTCCAGTAAATTGGGTATTTGATAGTAACGACGCAAAGTAGAGAAACATCGGACAAGTATATTCGATCTGGTATGCAAGGAGAGAAAATTCCTGGTATTTGTTCTGTCGATTTCGTCGATTTTGTTACTCGTTACAAATCTGTGCAAGGTTCGACAAAATTAGAAAAATCCGTTATTGAGTAAATCGTACATTACTTTGAAAACGGGTTTGAAACCGTTTTCAACGTAAAACCGTCAAATTTTCGTGCAAGTAAACGAAATTATTATTTTTTTAAATAAGAGTGTGTTATGAATTGTAGTTTGCCACAAGAACCAAAGTATTTGAAAGTAATAGAACGTGATAGTAATAGAAAGAAGAAAGTAATAGTAATAGAAAGGCCTTTTTTTCTTCCTATAGCATAACTTTACAAATTAAGATCAAAGTAGATAATTTGGTTCACAATCATGTTTTAAAACGAGATGAGTCTGTGTAATGACTCTCGGTGTTATAACGGTGATGAAATCGAATTAGCTCATAATGAAAGTTTCACTTAATTTCAAGTAAATTTGGTATTTGGTAGCAAACGACGCAAAGTAGAGAAACATCGGGCAAGTATATTCCATGTGTTATACAAGGAGAGAAAATTCCTTGTATTTGTTCTGTTGATTTCGTACATTACATTGAAAACGGGTTCGAAACCGTTCCCAACGTAAAACCGTCAAATTTTCGTGCAAGGTAAGAGAAATAATCAATTTTCAAGAAAGAGTGTGTTAGGAATTCAGGTGAATGATAGATGACCAATATAAGATGCTTGATAGTCTATTGTAGTTTGCCACAAGTACCAAAGTATTTGAAAGTAATAGAACGAATGAAAGGCCTTTTTTTCTTCTCTATCCTTTTAATTGCGTGTCGTAGGGTTTCTTATCTTTGCGTCATTACTACCAATGACATAAAATATAGCAAATTATATGTAGCAATGTTTTCATTCACCGCGAATTTTGTAAATCTGGAAGAGAGCTCTTCCCTCTTTGTTGAAAGGAAACAAATCATTGAATTGGGAATTTCGTTTTCCTTTCTTATGACGCAATTCACAAGTTTAAAAGAAACTGCGTGAATACAAGAAAATGCTATAGCATAACTTTACAAATTAAGATCAAAGTAGATAATTTGGTTCACAATCATGTTTTAAAACGAGATGAGTCTGTGTAATGACTCTCGGTGTTATAACGGTGATGAAATCGAATTAGCTCATAATGAAAGTTTCACTTAATTTCAAGTAAATTTGGTATTTGGTAGCAAACGACGCAAAGTAGAGAAACATCGGGCAAGTATATTCCATGTGTTATACAAGGAGAGAAAATTCCTTGTATTTGTTCTGTTGATTTCGTCGATTTTGTTACTCGCTAGAAATCTGTGCAAGGTTAGACAAAATCCGTTATTGGGTAAATCGTACATTACATTGAAAACGGGTTCGAAACCGTTCCCAACGTAAAACCGTCAAATTTTCGTGCAAGGTAAGAGAAATATTCAATTTTCAAGAAAGAGTGTGTTAGGAATTCAGGTGAATGATAGATGACCAATATAAGATGCTTGATAGTCTATTGTAGTTTGCCACAAGTACCAAAGTATTTGAAAGTAATAGAACGAATGAAAGGCCTTTTTTTCTTCTCTATCCTTTAATTGCGTGTCGTAGGGTTTCTTATCTTTGCGTCATTACTACCAATGACATAAAATATAGCAAATTATATGTAGCAATGTTTTCATTCACCGCGAATTTTGTAAATCTGGAAGAGAGCTCTTCCCTCTTTGTTGAAAGGAAACAAATCATTGAATTGGGAATTTCGTTTTCCTTTCTTATGACGCAATTCACAAGTTTAAAAGAAACTGCGTGAATACAAGAAAATGCTATATAGCATGACTTTACAAATTAAGATCAAAGTAGACAATTTGGTTCACAATCATGTTTTAAAACGAAATGAGTCTGTGTAATGACTCTCGGTGTTATAACGGTGATGAAATCGAATTAGCCCATAATGAAAGTTTCACGGAATTTCCAGTAAATTGGGTATTTGATAGTAACGACGCAAAGTAGAGAAACATCGGACAAGTATATTCGATCTGGTATGCAAGGAGAGAAAATTCCTGGTATTTGTTCTGTCGATTTCGTCGATTTTGTTACTCGTTACAAATCTGTGCAAGGTTCGACAAAATTAGAAAAATCCGTTATTGAGTAAATCGTACATTACTTTGAAAACGGGTTTGAAACCGTTTTCAACGTAAAACCGTCAAATTTTCGTGCAAGTAAACGAAATTATTATTTTTTTAAATAAGAGTGTGTTATGAATTGTAGTTTGCCACAAGAACCAAAGTATTTGAAAGTAATAGAACGTGATAGTAATAGAAAGAAGAAAGTAATAGTAATAGAAAGGCCTTTTTTTCTTCTCTATCCTTTAATTGCGTGTCGTAGGGTGTCTTCTCTTTGCGTCATTACTACCAATGACGTAAAATAAAGTAAATTATATGTAGCAATGTTTTCATTCACCACGAATTTCATCTGGTAGAGAGCTCTTCCCTCTTTGTTGAAAGGAAACAAATCATTGAATTGTGAATTTCGTTTTCATTTCTTATGACGCAATTCACAAGTTTAAAAGAAACTGCGTGAATACAAGAAAATAGTGATTCTATAGCATAACTTTACAAATTAAGATCAAAGTAGATAATTTGGTTCACAATCATGTTTTAAAACGAGATGAGTCTGTGTAATGACTCTCGGTGTTATAACGGTGATGAAATCGAATTAGCTCATAATGAAAGTTTCACTTAATTTCAAGTAAATTTGGTATTTGGTAGCAAACGACGCAAAGTAGAGAAACATCGGGCAAGTATATTCCATGTGTTATACAAGGAGAGAAAATTCCTTGTATTTGTTCTGTTGATTTCGTCGATTTTGTTACTCGCTAGAAATCTGTGCAAGGTTAGACAAAATCCGTTATTGGGTAAATCGTACATTACATTGAAAACGGGTTCGAAACCGTTCCCAACGTAAAACCGTCAAATTTTCGTGCAAGGTAAGAGAAATAATCAATTTTCAAGAAAGAGTGTGTTAGGAATTCAGGTGAATGATAGATGACCAATATAAGATGCTTGATAGTCTATTGTAGTTTGCCACAAGTACCAAAGTATTTGAAAGTAATAGAACGAATGAAAGGCCTTTTTTTCTTCTCTATCCTTTTAATTGCGTGTCGTAGGGTTTCTTATCTTTGCGTCATTACTACCAATGACATAAAATATAGCAAATTATATGTAGCAATGTTTTCATTCACCGCGAATTTTGTAAATCTGGAAGAGAGCTCTTCCCTCTTTGTTGAAAGGAAACAAATCATTGAATTGGGAATTTCGTTTTCCTTTCTTATGACGCAATTCACAAGTTTAAAAGAAACTGCGTGAATACAAGAAAATGCTATAGCATAACTTTACAAATTAAGATCAAAGTAGATAATTTGGTTCACAATCATGTTTTAAAACGAGATGAGTCTGTGTAATGACTCTCGGTGTTATAACGGTGATGAAATCGAATTAGCTCATAATGAAAGTTTCACTTAATTTCAAGTAAATTTGGTATTTGGTAGCAAACGACGCAAAGTAGAGAAACATCGGGCAAGTATATTCCATGTGTTATACAAGGAGAGAAAATTCCTTGTATTTGTTCTGTTGATTTCGTCGATTTTGTTACTCGCTAGAAATCTGTGCAAGGTTAGACAAAATCCGTTATTGGGTAAATCGTACATTACATTGAAAACGGGTTCGAAACCGTTCCCAACGTAAAACCGTCAAATTTTCGTGCAAGGTAAGAGAAATATTCAATTTTCAAGAAAGAGTGTGTTAGGAATTCAGGTGAATGATAGATGACCAATATAAGATGCTTGATAGTCTATTGTAGTTTGCCACAAGTACCAAAGTATTTGAAAGTAATAGAACGAATGAAAGGCCTTTTTTTCTTCTCTATCCTTTGTAAATCTGGAAGAGAGCTCTTCCCTCTTTGTTGAAAGGAAACAAATCATTGAATTGGGAATTTCGTTTTCCTTTCTTATGACGCAATTCACAAGTTTAAAAGAAACTGCGTGAATACAAGAAAATGCTATAGCATAACTTTACAAATTAAGATCAAAGTAGATAATTTGGTTCACAATCATGTTTTAAAACGAGATGAGTCTGTGTAATGACTCTCGGTGTTATAACGGTGATGAAATCGAATTAGCTCATAATGAAAGTTTCACTTAATTTCAAGTAAATTTGGTATTTGGTAGCAAACGACGCAAAGTAGAGAAACATCGGGCAAGTATATTCCATGTGTTATACAAGGAGAGAAAATTCCTTGTATTTGTTCTGTTGATTTCGTCGATTTTGTTACTCGCTAGAAATCTGTGCAAGGTTAGACAAAATCCGTTATTGGGTAAATCGTACATTACATTGAAAACGGGTTCGAAACCGTTCCCAACGTAAAACCGTTTAATTGCGTGTCGTAGGGTTTCTTATCTTTGCGTCATTACTACCAATGACATAAAATATAGCAAATTATATGTAGCAATGTTTTCATTCACCGCGAATTTTGTAAATCTGGAAGAGAGCTCTTCCCTCTTTGTTGAAAGGAAACAAATCATTGAATTGGGAATTTCGTTTTCCTTTCTTATGACGCAATTCACAAGTTTAAAAGAAACTGCGTGAATACAAGAAAATGCTATATAGCATGACTTTACAAATTAAGATCAAAGTAGACAATTTGGTTCACAATCATGTTTTAAAACGAAATGAGTCTGTGTAATGACTCTCGGTGTTATAACGGTGATGAAATCGAATTAGCCCATAATGAAAGTTTCACGGAATTTCCAGTAAATTGGGTATTTGATAGTAACGACGCAAAGTAGAGAAACATCGGACAAGTATATTCGATCTGGTATGCAAGGAGAGAAAATTCCTGGTATTTGTTCTGTCGATTTCGTCGATTTTGTTACTCGTTACAAATCTGTGCAAGGTTCGACAAAATTAGAAAAATCCGTTATTGAGTAAATCGTACATTACTTTGAAAACGGGTTTGAAACCGTTTTCAACGTAAAACCGTCAAATTTTCGTGCAAGTAAACGAAATTATTATTTTTTTAAATAAGAGTGTGTTATGAATTGTAGTTTGCCACAAGAACCAAAGTATTTGAAAGTAATAGAACGTGATAGTAATAGAAAGAAGAAAGTAATAGTAATAGAAAGGCCTTTTTTTCTTCTCTATCCTTTAATTGCGTGTCGTAGGGTGTCTTCTCTTTGCGTCATTACTACCAATGACGTAAAATAAAGTAAATTATATGTAGCAATGTTTTCATTCACCACGAATTTCATCTGGTAGAGAGCTCTTCCCTCTTTGTTGAAAGGAAACAAATCATTGAATTGGGAATTTCGTTTTCATTTCTTATGACGCAATTCACAAGTTTAAAAGAAACTGCGTGAATACAAGAAAATAGTGATTCTATAGCATAACTTTACAAATTAAGATCAAAGTAGATAATTTGGTTCACAATCATGTTTTAAAACGAGATGAGTCTGTGTAATGACTCTCGGTGTTATAACGGTGATGAAATCGAATTAGCTCATAATGAAAGTTTCACTTAATTTCAAGTAAATTTGGTATTTGGTAGCAAACGACGCAAAGTAGAGAAACATCGGGCAAGTATATTCCATGTGTTATACAAGGAGAGAAAATTCCTTGTATTTGTTCTGTTGATTTCGTCGATTTTGTTACTCGCTAGAAATCTGTGCAAGGTTAGACAAAATCCGTTATTGGGTAAATCGTACATTACATTGAAAACGGGTTCGAAACCGTTCCCAACGTAAAACCGTCAAATTTTCGTGCAAGGTAAGAGAAATAATCAATTTTCAAGAAAGAGTGTGTTAGGAATTCAGGTGAATGATAGATGACCAATATAAGATGCTTGATAGTCTATTGTAGTTTGCCACAAGTACCAAAGTATTTGAAAGTAATAGAACGAATGAAAGGCCTTTTTTTCTTCTCTATCCTTTTAATTGCGTGTCGTAGGGTTTCTTATCTTTGCGTCATTACTACCAATGACATAAAATATAGCAAATTATATGTAGCAATGTTTTCATTCACCGCGAATTTTGTAAATCTGGAAGAGAGCTCTTCCCTCTTTGTTGAAAGGAAACAAATCATTGAATTGGGAATTTCGTTTTCCTTTCTTATGACGCAATTCACAAGTTTAAAAGAAACTGCGTGAATACAAGAAAATGCTATAGCATGACTTTACAAATTAAGATCAAAGTAGACAATTTGGTTCACAATCATGTTTTAAAACGAAATGAGTCTGTGTAATGACTCTCGGTGTTATAACGGTGATGAAATCGAATTAGCCCATAATGAAAGTTTCACGAAATTTCCAGTAAATTGGGTATTTGATAGTAACGACGCAAAGTAGAGAAACATCGATCTGGCATGCAAGGAGAGAAAATTCCTGGTATTTGTTCTGTCGATTTCGTCGATTTTGTTACTCGTTACAAATCTGTGCAAGGTTCGTCAAATGCCTTCCGAAGATCTATGAATTCAACTCCAGAAATTTGATTATCTATATTCAAAGACCACTGATTCACAAGTTTTGCAAGAGCAGTTGATGTGGAATGAAATGGTCTGAAACCAGATTGATTAGGGTGTAGTAAATCATTCGCATTCATGAATTCGCTCAGTTGTTGATGTACGGTCCTTTCGATAATTTTACTCACTGTTGGTAAGATTGAAATGGGGCGATAGTTATTCAACGAAAAAATATCTCCTGCTTTGAATATTGGTACTACAAGAGCCTTTTTCCATTCATGTGGAACACCTCCCGTAGACAGGGATTTGTTAATGATATCGCAAAGAGATTCTGCAATAACATTCTTTGTCATCTTTAAAAGTTTGTAGCCGATGTGACCTTCTCCGGTTGCTTTATCTATGCCAAGAAGCTCGAACTGTCTAAATACAAAATCTCTCGTTATCATACTTAATTTAAATTGAGAATGAGAAGGAACAAAGCCTTTGTCCTCATCTAATATCATTTGAGAAGTATTTCTCTGCAGATCTTTTGTAATTTTAGTAGCATTAGATATGAAAAAATTGTTGAATGCTTCAGCAATAATTGCGTTGTCCGATACTTCTGCATCATCAACCTTTATGGTATTGGGAGAAATGAGTGATGATTTAGGCGTAAATTCTCTCAAGCTCTTCCACATTTTTTTACTGCTGTTACGATTTTGTAAAATTTGGTCAGTGTTATACTGTTTTTTTCTTATTCTCATGAGATGAGTAACTTTGTGTTTTAGACATTTATAGGTATTCCAAAGATCATTGCTGTTGTTAGTTTTAGGAGCTTTGAGAACTTTATCACGTTCCGTCATGAGCTTAACAACCTCATTAGATATCCATGGACATGCATGTTTTCTTATCCGCTTTTTGCGCAAAGGTATATGCTTGTTGACAACATTATTGAAAAGAGTCAACCACATATCCCACGTATCATCAACGTCGTCTATATCTTTTATGACCTGCCACGGAGCACTTCTCAAATCACTATAAAATTCCTCCTCATTAAGATTTATTAATGAGCGAAATTACGCACATTCAGATTTTTGATGGATCTTTGCACTGAAGTCCCGAATAGCATATACCAAATAATGATCACTAATGCTAGTCTCAAATATTCCCCATTCACTGTAAAGTTCTTTGATACAAATATCAAATCAATTAAAGTAAAAGCAGTAAAAGTAGAAGCAGTATTTGTAACTGACTTGGTCCGTACATATTTGTATAAAACATAACTTTTTCGGCATTCACATCATGTTGGTGTGGCATATAATTACAATTGAAATCACCTAATATAATACTGTACAACTCATATGTTCCGAGAGAGCAGAGCCCAAAGTCCTCTCTAATTCGTCAAAGAAATCAGCGTGATAATTCGGAGGTCTGTAAAATTCCCCTACAAGGATGGAAGGCTTATTTGGATAATTCTATTCAAACCAAAGGCATTCTAAAATAGATGAATTCAAATCGTCTCTTATTTTATAGTTGAATCTTTTGGAAATATATACAGCCACACCGCCACCATGTCTTGTACGGTCTCTATCTAACAAACCAGTTAAAGCAAGTTGAGACCAGTTGAAACCAGATGAAACCAGTTAAAACCAGTTGAAACTAGTACAACCAGTTGAGACCAGGTAAAACCATTTGAAACCAGAAAAAAAAACAGTTAAGACCAGTCGAGAACAGTTGAGGCCAGTTGAAACCAGTTGAGACCAGTTAAAACCAGTTGACACCAGTTGAACCCAATTAAAACCAGTTGAGTCCAGATGAAACCAATTGAAACCAGTTGAGACCCTTTCAAATTAGTTAAAACCAGATGAAACCAGTAAAAACCAGTTGAAACTAGTACAACCAGTTGAGATCAGTTAAAACCATTTGAAACCCGGAAAAAAAGCAGTTAAGACCAGTTGAGACCAGTTTAAACCAGTTAAAACCAGCTGAGACCAGGTGAACCCAGTTCAAACCAGTTGAGGCCAGCTGAGACCAGTTGAAACCAGTTCAAACCAGTTGAGGCCAGCTGAAACCAGTCCAAATCAGTTGAGACCAGTTGAAACCAGTTAAAACCAGTTGAGAGCAGTTCAAACCAGTTGAAACCAGATGAAACGAGTTCAAACCAGTTGAAACCAGTTAAAAAAAGTTGAGACCAGTTTAAACCAGTTGATATCAGATGAAACCAGTTCAAACTAGTTGAGACCAGTTCAAACCAGTTGAAATCAGTTGAACCCAATTAAAACCTGTTGAGACCAGATCAAACCCGTTCAAACCGGATGAACCCAATTAAAATCAGTTGAGACCAGTTCAAACCAGTCAAAACAAGTTGAGACCAGTTAAAACCAGATGAAACCAGTTAAAACCAGTTGAGAGCAGTTCAAACTAGTTGAAACCAGATGAAACCAGTTAAAACCAGTTGAGAGCAGTTCAAACCAGTTGAAACCAGATGAAACCAGTTCAAACCAGTTTAAAGCAGTTAAAAAAAGTTGAGACCAGTTCAAACCAGTTGAAATCAGATGAAACCAATTGAAACTAGTTGAGACCAGTTCAAACCAGTTGAAATCAGTTGAACCCAGTTAAAGCAAGTTGAGACCAGTTGAAACCAGATGAAACCAGTTAAAACCAGTTGAAACTAGTACAACCAGTTGAGACCAGGTAAAACTATTTGAAACCCGGAAAAAAAGCAGTTAAGACCAGTTCAAACCAGTTCAAACCAGCTGAGACCAGTTGAACCCAGTTCAAACCAGTTGAGGCCAGCTGAGACCAGTTGAAACCAGATGAAACCAGTTAAAACCAGTTGAAACTAGTACAACCAGTTGAGACCAGGTTAAACCATTTGAAAGCAGAAAAAAAAACAGTTAAGACCAGGTGAGAACAGTTGAGTCCAGTTGAAACCAGTTGAGACCAGTTAAAACCAGTTGACACCAGTTGAACCCAATTAAAACCAGTTGAGTCCAGATGAAACCAATTGAAACCAGTTGAGACCCTTTCAAATTAGTTAAAACCAGATGAAACCAGTAAAAACCAGTTGAAACTAATACAACCAGTTGAGATCAGATAAAAAAATTTGAAACCCGGAAAAAAAGCAGTTAAGACCAGTTCAGACCAGTTGAACCCAGTTCAAACCAGTTGAGGCCAGCTGAGACCAGTTGAAACCAGTTCAATCCAGTTGAGGCCAGCTGAAACCAGTCCAAATCAGTTGAGACCAGTTGAAACCAGTTAAAACCAGTTGAGACCAATTCAAAAGTTGAGACCAGTTGAAACCAGTTAAAACCAGTTGAGAGCAGTTCAAACCAGTTGAAACCAAATGAAACGAGTTCAAACCAGTTGAAACCAGTTTAAAAAAGTTGAGACCAGTTTAAACCAGTTGATATCAGATGAAACCAGTTCAAACTAGTTGAGACCAGTTCAAACCAGTTAAAACAAGTTGAGACCAGTTAAAACGAGATGAAACCAGTTAAAACCAGATGAAACCAGTTAAAACCAGTTGAGATCAGTTCAAACCAGTTGAAACCAGATGAAACCAGTTCAAACCAGTTTAAACCAGTTAAAACAAGTTGAGACTAGTTGAAACCAGATGACACCAGTTAAAACCAGTTGAGAGCAGTTCAAACCAGTTGAAACCAGATGAAACCAGTTCAAACCAGTTTAAACCAGTTAAAAAAAGTTGAGACCAGTTCAAACCAGTTGAAATCAGATGAAACCAATTGAAACTAGTTGAGACCAGTTCAAACCAGTTGAAATCTTTTGAACCCAGTTAAAACCAGTTGAGACCAGTTCAAACCAGTTAAAGCAAGTTGAGACCAGTTGAAACCAGATGAAACCAGTTAAAACCAGTTGAAACTAGTACAACCAGTTGAGACCAGGTAAAACCATTTGAAACCAGAAAAAAAAAACAGTTAAGACCAGTCGAGAACAGTTGAAGCCAGTTGAAACCAGTTGAGACCAGTTAAAACCAGTTGACACCAGTTGAACCCAATTAAAACCAGTTGAGTCCAGATGAAACCAATTGAAACCAGTTGAGACCCTTTCAAATTAGTTAAAACCAGATGAAACCAGTAAAAAGCAGTTGAAACTAGAACAACCAGTTGAGATCAGTTAAAACCATTTGAAACCCGGAAAAAAAGCAGTTAAGACCAGTTGAGACCAGTTCAAACCAGTTCAAACCAGCTGAGACCAGCTGAACCCAGTTCAAATCAGTTGAGGCCAGCTGAGACCAGTTGAAACCAGTTCAAACCAGTTGAGGCCAGCTGAAACCAGTCCAAATTAGTTGAGACCAGTTGAAACCAGTTAAAACCAGTTGAGAGCAGTTCAAACCAGTTGAAACCAGATGAATCGAGTTCAAACCAGTTGAAACCAGTTAAAAAAATGAGACCAGTTTAAACCAGTTGATATCAGATGAAACCAGTTCAAACTAGTTGAGACCAGTTCAACCCAATTGAAATCAGTTGAACCCAATTAAAACCTGTTGAGACCAGATCAAACCCGTTCAAACCGGATGAACCAAATTAAAATCAGTTGAGACCAGTTCAAACCAGTTAAAACAAGTTGAGACCAGTTAAAACCAGATAAAACCAGTTAAAACCAGTTGAGAGCAGTTCAAACCAGTTGAAACCAGATGAAACCAGTTCAAACCAGTTTAAACCATTCAAAAGAAGTTGAGACTAGTTGAAACCAGATGAAACCAGTTAAAACCAGTTGAGAGCAGTTCAAACCAGTTGAAACCAGATGAAACCAGTTCAAACCAGTTTAAACCAGTTAAAAAAAGTTGAGACCAGTTCAAACCAGTTGAAATCAGATGAAACCAATTGAAACTAGTTGAGACCAGTTCAAACCAGTTGAAATCAGTTGAACCCAGTTAAATCCAGTTGAGACCAGTTCAAACCAGTTAAAGCAAGTTGAGACCAGTTGAAACCAGATGAAACCAGTTAAAACCAGTTGAGACCAGGTAAAACCATTTGAAACCAGAAAAAACAGTAAAGACCAGTCGAGAGCAGTTGAGGCCAGTTAAAACCAGTTGAGACCAGTTGAAACCAGTTGACACCAGTTGAACCCAATTAAAACCAGTTGAGTCCAGATGAACCCAATTGAAACCAGTTTAGACCCTTTCAGATTAGTTAAAACCAGATGAAACCAGTAAAAAGCAGTTGAAACTAGTACAACCAGTTCAAACCAGTTAAAACCAGCTGAGACCAGTTGAACCCAGTTCAAACCGGTTGAGGCCATCTGAAACCAGTCCAAATCAGTTGAGACCAGTTGAAACCAGTTAAAACCAGTTGAGAGCAGTTCAAACCAGTTGAAACCAGATGAAACGAGTTCAAACCAGTTGAAACCAGTTAAAAAAAGTTGAGACCAGTTTAAACCAGTTGATATCAGATGAAACCAGTTCAAACTAGTTGAGACCAGTTCAAACGAGTTGAAATCAGTTGAACCCAATTAAAACCTGTTGAGACCAGATCAAACCCGTTCAAACCGGATGAACCCAATTAAAATCAATTGAAACCAGTTCAAACCAGTTAAAACAAGTTGAGACCAGTTCAAACCAGATGAAACCAGTTAAAACCAGTTGAGAGCAGTTCAAACCAGTTGAAACCAGATGAAACCAGTTCAAACCAGTTTAAACCAGTTAAAACAAGTTGAGACCAGTTGAAACCAGATGAAACCAGTTAAAACCAATTGAGAGCAGTTGAAACCAGTTGAAACCAGATGAAACCAGTTCAAACCAGTTTAAACCAGTTAAAAAAAGTTGAGACCAGTTCAAACCAGTTGAAATCAGATGAAACCAATTGAAACTAGTTGAGACCAGTTCAAACCAGTTGAAATCAGTTGAACCCAGTTAAAACCAGTTGAGACCAGTTCAAACCAGTTAAAGCAAGTTGAGACCAGTTGAAACCAGATGAAACCAATTAAAAGTAGTTGAGCTCAGATGAAACCAGTTAAAACCAGTTGAGACCATTTCAAATTAGTTGAAACCAGATGAAACTAGTACAACCAGTTGAGACCAGTCAAAACCATTTGAAACCAGAAAAAAACAGTTAAGACCAATCGAGAACAGTTAAGGCCAGTTGAAACCAATTAAAACCAGTTGAGTCCAGATGAAACCAGTTGAAACCAGTTGAGACCATTTCAAATTAGTTGAAACCAGATGAAACCAGTTAAAACCAGTTGAAACTAGTACAACCAGTTGAGACCAGTTAAAACCATTTGAAACCAGAAAAAAAACCAGTTAAGACCAGTCGAGAACAGTTGAGACCAGTTAAAACCAGTTGACACCAGTTGAACCCAATTAAAACCAGTTGAGTCCAGATGAAACCAGTTAAAACCAGTTGAGACCATTTCAAATTAGTTGAAACCAGATGAAACCAGTTAAAACCAGTTGAAACTAGTACAACCAGTTGAGACCAGTCAAAACCATTTGAAACCAGAAAAAAACAGTTAAGACCAATCGAGAACAGTTAAGGCCAGTTGAACCCAATTAAAACCAGTTGAGTCCAGATGAAACCAGTTGAAACCAGTTGAGACCATTTCAAATTAGTTGAAACCAGATGAAACCAGTTAAAACCAGTTGAAACTAGTACAACCAGTTGAGACCAGTTAAAACCATTTGAAACCAGAAAAAAAACAGTTAAGACCAGTCGAGAACAGTTGAGACCAGTTAAAACCAGTTGACACCAGTTGAACCCAATTAAAACCAGTTGAGTCCAGATGAAACCAGTTGAAACCAGTTGAGACCAGTTAAAACCAGTTGACACCAGTTAGAAATAGTGATTCTATAGCATGACTTTACAAATTAAGATCAAAGTAGAAAATTGAGTTCACGATCATGTTTTCAAACGAAATTACTCTGTGTAATGACTATCAGTATTATAACGCTGATGAAATTGAATTAGCCCATGAAAGTTTCACTAAATTTCCAGTAAATTGGGTATTTGGTAATAATGACGCTAAGAGAAACATCTTGCTAGTATATTCGATGTGGTTATACAAGGATAGAAAATTCCTTGTATATGTTCTGTAGATTTCGTCGATTTTGTTACTCGCTAGAAATCTGTGCAAGGTTAGACAAAATGACAAAAATCCCCTATTGGGTAAATCGTATATTACATTGAAAACGGGTTTGAAACAGTTTCCAAAGTAAAACCGTCAAATTTACGTGCAAGGTAAACGAAATAATTCATTTTCAAGAAAGAGTGTGTTATGAATTCAAGTGAATGATACATGACCAATATAAGATGCTTGATAGTCGATTGCAGTTTGCCACAAGTACCAAACTATTTGAAAGTAATAGAAGAAATGAAAGGCCCTTTTTCTTCTCTATCCTAATTGCGTGTCCTATGGTTTCTTATCTTTGCGTCATTACTACCAATGACGCAGAATATAGTAAATTATATGAAGCAATGTTTTCACACACCGCAATTTTGTTAATCTGGTAGAGAGCTCTTTCTTCTTTGTTGAAAGGAAACAAATCATTAAAAATGTGAATTTAGTTTTCATTTCTGATGACACAAATCACACAAGTTTAAAAGAAACTGCATAATACAAGAACATAGTGATTCTACAGCATGACTTTACAAATTAGGATCGCACAATTTGGTTCACGATTGTGGTTTCAAAGTCTGTGTAATGAGTCTCGGCATTATAACGGTGCTGAAATCGAACTAGCAGAATTTTGGAAGTTTCATTGAATTTACGGTAAATTGGGTATTTGGCGGTAACGACGCAAAGTAGAGTAACATCGGAGAAAGAAATCAGTTACTGGGTGAATCGTACATGACACGTTCCCAGTGGTATAAAACCGTTAAATTTTGGTGCAAGATGTACTAAATGATTGGTTATCAAGAAAGAGAACGCTATGAATTACAATGTACATTTCATTGAAAACGGGTTCGAAACCGTTTCCAACGTAAAACCGTCAAATTTTCGTGCAAGGTAAAAGAAATAATCAATTTTCAAGAAAGAGTGTGACAAGTGAACAATTGCACATTACATTGAAAACGGGCTTGAACCCATTCCCAACGTGTAAAACCGTTAAAAATCTCGTGCAAGGTATACGAAATGATTGATTATCAAGAAACAGAACACTATGAACTCGTGAATGACAAATTACCAATTTTAGATGCTTGATAGTCTAATTACTTGCAGATTGCCACAAGTTTCAAAGAATTTGAAAGTAATAGAGAGAATGAAATGCCCTTTTTCTTCTCTCTCTGTAATTGCTTGTCCTATGGTTTCTTATTTTTGCGTCATTACTACCAATGACGCAATGTATAGTAAATTATATGTAACAACATATGTAACACAGCGCGAATTTTGTGAATTAGGTACAAAGCTCTTTCTTCTTTGTTGAAAGGAAACAAATCATTGAATTGGGAATTTCTTTCTTCTTTGTTGAAAGGAAACAAATCATTGAATTGGGAATTTCGTTTTCATTTCTTATGAGGCAAGTCACAAATTTAAAAGAAACTATGTGAATACAAGAAAATACTGATTCCATAGCATGACTTTACAAATGAAGAGCAAAGTAGACAATTTGGTTCACAATCATGTTTTAAAACGAAATGAGTCTGTGTAATGACTCTCGGTGTTATAACGGTGATGAAATCGAATTAGCCCATAATGAAAGTTTCACGGAATTTCCAGTAAATTGGGTATTTGGTAGTAACGACGCAAAGTAGAGGAACATCGGGCAAGTATATTCGATCTGGTATGCAAGGAGAGAAAATTCCTTGTATTTGTTCTGTCAATTTCGTCGATTTTGTTACTCGTTACAAATCTGTGCAAGGTTCGACAAAATGACAAGAATCCGTTATTGGGTAAATCGTATATTACTTTGAAAACTGGTTTGAAACCGTTTTCAACGTAAAACCGTCAAATTTTCGTGCAAGGTAAACGAAATAATTATTTTTCAAATAAGAGTGTGTTATGAATTGAAATGAATGATAAATGGCCAATATAAGATGCTTGATAGTCTATTGCAGTTTGCCACAAGTACCAAAGTATTTGAAAGTAATAGAACGAATGAAAGGCCTTTGGCAGTAACGACGCAAAATAAAGAAACATCGGAGAAAGAAATCCGTACTGGGTGAATCGTACATGGCATTGAAATCGGGCTTAAACCCGTTCCCAATGTGTAAAACCGCTAAATGTTCGTGCAAGGTGTACTAAATAGTTGGTTATCAAGAAAGAGAACGCTATGAATTCAAGCGAATAACAAGTGACAGCTGTACATTACATTGAAAACGGGCTTGAACCCGTTCCCAACGTGTAAAACCGTTAAAATTTCGTGCAAGGTACTAAAATAATTGATTATCAAGAAAGAGAACGCTATGAATTCGTGAATAACAAATTACCAATTTTAGATGCTTGATAATCTAATTACTTGCAGTTTGCCACAAATACCAAAGAATTTGAAAGTAATAGAGCGAATGAAATGCCCTTTTTCTTCTCTATCTTTGATTCCGTGTCCTGCGGTTTCTTATCTTTGCGTCATTACTTAAAATGACGCAATGTATAGTGAATTATATGTAACGACATATGTAACAAAGCGCGAATTTTGTGAATTTATTACAAAGCTCTTTGTTGAAAGGAAACAAATTTTGAATTTCGTTTTCATTTCTTATGACGAAATTCACAAGTTTAAATGAAACTGCGTAAATACAAGAAAATACTGATTCTATAGCATGACTTTACAAATTAAGATCAAAGTAGACAATTTGGTTCACAATCATGTTTTAAAACGAAATGAGTCCGTGTAATGACTCTCGGTGTTATAACGGAAGATGAAATCGAATTAGCCCATAATGAAAGTTTCACGGAATTTCCAGTAAATTGGGTATTTGGTAGTAACGACGCAAAGTAGAGAAACATCGGACAAGTATATTCGATCTGGTATCCAAGGAGAGAAAATTCCTTGTATTTGTTTTGTCGATTTCGTCGATTTTGTTACTTGCTAGAAATCTGTGCAAGGTTCGACAAAACAAAAATAAGTTATTAGGTAAATCGTACATTACGTTGAAATAAAAAAAAACATTTCCAACGTAAAAGCGTCAATTTTTCGTGCAACGTAAACGAAATAATTAATTTTCAAGAAAGACTGCGCTGTGAATTCAAGTAAATGATAAATGACCAATGTAAGATGCATGATAGTCTATTGCCGTTTGCCACAAGTACTAAAGTATTTGAAAGTAATAGAACGAATGAAATGCCTTTTTTCTTCTCTATCCTTTAATTGCGTGTCCTATGGTTTCTTATCTTTGCGTCATTACAACCAATAACGCAATGTATAGTAAATTATATGTAACAATGTTTTCACACACCGCGAATTATGTGAATCTGGTAGAAAAGCTCTTTCTTCTTTCTTGAAAGGAAACAAATCATTAAAAATGTAAATTTTGTTTTCATTTCTTATGACGCAAATCAGAAGTTTAAAAGAAACTGCATGAATACAAGAAAATAGTGATTCTATAGCATGACAAATAGAGATCAGACAATTTGGTTCACGATCATGGTTTCAAAGTCTGTGTAATGAGTGTCGGCATTATAACGGTGCTGAAATCGAATTAGCACAATTTTCGAATTTCATTGAATTTACGGTAAATTGGGTATTTGGCAGTAACGACGCAAAGTAGAGAAACATCGGAGAAAGAAATCCGTTACTGGGTGAATCGTACATGACATTGAAATCGGGCTTGAACCTGTTCCCAATGGTATAAAACCGTTAAATTTTCGTGCAAGGTGCACTAGATAATTGGTTATCAAGAAAGAGAACGCTATGAATTCAAGTGAATGACAAATGAACAATTGTACATTACATTGAAAACGGGCTTGAACCCATTCAAAACGTGTAAAACCGTTAAAATTTCGGGCAAGGTATACGAAAAAATTGATTATCAAAAAAGGGAACGTTATGAATTCCTGAATGACAAATGACCAATTTTAGATGCTTGATAGTCTAATTACTTCCAGTTTGCCACAAGTACCAAAGAATTTTAAAGTAATAGAGCGAATGAAATGCCCTTTTTCTTCTCTATCTTTAATTGCGTGTCCTATGGTTTCTTATCTTTGCGTGATTACTTAAAATGACGCAATGTATAGTGAATTATATGTAACGACACATGTAACAAAGCGCGAATTTTGTGAATTTATTACAAAGCTCTTTGTTGAAAGGAAACAAATTTTGAATTTCGTTTGCATTTCTTATGACGCAATTCACAAGTTTAAATGAAACTGCGTAAATACAAGAAAATAGTGATTCTATAGCATAACTTTACAAATTAAGATCAAAGTAGATAATTTGGTTCACAATCATGTTTTAAAACGAGATGAGTCTGTGTAATGACTCTCGGTGTTATAACGGTGATGAAATCGAATTAGCTCATAATGAAAGTTTCACTTAATTTCAAGTAAATTTGGTATTTGGTAGCAAACGACGCAAAGTAGAGAAACATCGGGCAAGTATATTCCATGTGTTATACAAGGAGAGAAAATTCCTTGTATTTGTTCTGTTGATTTCGTCGATTTTGTTACTCGCTAGAAATCTGTGCAAGGTTAGACAAAATCCGTTATTGGGTAAATCGTACATTACATTGAAAACGGGTTCGAAACCGTTCCCAACGTAAAACCGTCAAATTTTCGTGCAAGGTAAGAGAAATATTCAATTTTCAAGAAAGAGTGTGTTAGGAATTCAGGTGAATGATAGATGACCAATATAAGATGCTTGATAGTCTATTGTAGTTTGCCACAAGTACCAAAGTATTTGAAAGTAATAGAACGAATGAAAGGCCTTTTTTTCTTCTCTATCCTTTAATTGCGTGTCGTAGGGTTTCTTATCTTTGCGTCATTACTACCAATGACATAAAATATAGCAAATTATATGTAGCAATGTTTTCATTCACCGCGAATTTTGTAAATCTGGAAGAGAGCTCTTCCCTCTTTGTTGAAAGGAAACAAATCATTGAATTGGGAATTTCGTTTTCCTTTCTTATGACGCAATTCACAAGTTTAAAAGAAACTGCGTGAATACAAGAAAATGCTATATAGCATGACTTTACAAATTAAGATCAAAGTAGACAATTTGGTTCACAATCATGTTTTAAAACGAAATGAGTCTGTGTAATGACTCTCGGTGTTATAACGGTGATGAAATCGAATTAGCCCATAATGAAAGTTTCACGGAATTTCCAGTAAATTGGGTATTTGATAGTAACGACGCAAAGTAGAGAAACATCGGACAAGTATATTCGATCTGGTATGCAAGGAGAGAAAATTCCTGGTATTTGTTCTGTCGATTTCGTCGATTTTGTTACTCGTTACAAATCTGTGCAAGGTTCGACAAAATTAGAAAAATCCGTTATTGAGTAAATCGTACATTACTTTGAAAACGGGTTTGAAACCGTTTTCAACGTAAAACCGTCAAATTTTCGTGCAAGTAAACGAAATTATTATTTTTTTAAATAAGAGTGTGTTATGAATTGTAGTTTGCCACAAGAACCAAAGTATTTGAAAGTAATAGAACGTGATAGTAATAGAAAGAAGAAAGTAATAGTAATAGAAAGGCCTTTTTTTCTTCTCTATCCTTTAATTGCGTGTCGTAGGGTGTCTTCTCTTTGCGTCATTACTACCAATGACGTAAAATAAAGTAAATTATATGTAGCAATGTTTTCATTCACCACGAATTTCATCTGGTAGAGAGCTCTTCCCTCTTTGTTGAAAGGAAACAAATCATTGAATTGGGAATTTCGTTTTCATTTCTTATGACGCAATTCACAAGTTTAAAAGAAACTGCGTGAATACAAGAAAATAGTGATTCTATAGCATAACTTTACAAATTAAGATCAAAGTAGATAATTTGGTTCACAATCATGTTTTAAAACGAGATGAGTCTGTGTAATGACTCTCGGTGTTATAACGGTGATGAAATCGAATTAGCTCATAATGAAAGTTTCACTTAATTTCAAGTAAATTTGGTATTTGGTAGCAAACGACGCAAAGTAGAGAAACATCGGGCAAGTATATTCCATGTGTTATACAAGGAGAGAAAATTCCTTGTATTTGTTCTGTTGATTTCGTCGATTTTGTTACTCGCTAGAAATCTGTGCAAGGTTAGACAAAATCCGTTATTGGGTAAATCGTACATTACATTGAAAACGGGTTCGAAACCGTTCCCAACGTAAAACCGTCAAATTTTCGTGCAAGGTAAGAGAAATAATCAATTTTCAAGAAAGAGTGTGTTAGGAATTCAGGTGAATGATAGATGACCAATATAAGATGCTTGATAGTCTATTGTAGTTTGCCACAAGTACCAAAGTATTTGAAAGTAATAGAACGAATGAAAGGCCTTTTTTTCTTCTCTATCCTTTTAATTGCGTGTCGTAGGGTTTCTTATCTTTGCGTCATTACTACCAATGACATAAAATATAGCAAATTATATGTAGCAATGTTTTCATTCACCGCGAATTTTGTAAATCTGGAAGAGAGCTCTTCCCTCTTTGTTGAAAGGAAACAAATCATTGAATTGGGAATTTCGTTTTCCTTTCTTATGACGCAATTCACAAGTTTAAAAGAAACTGCGTGAATACAAGAAAATGCTATAGCATGACTTTACAAATTAAGATCAAAGTAGACAATTTGGTTCACAATCATGTTTTAAAACGAAATGAGTCTGTGTAATGACTCTCGGTGTTATAACGGTGATGAAATCGAATTAGCCCATAATGAAAGTTTCACGAAATTTCCAGTAAATTGGGTATTTGATAGTAACGACGCAAAGTAGAGAAACATCGATCTGGCATGCAAGGAGAGAAAATTCCTGGTATTTGTTCTGTCGATTTCGTCGATTTTGTTACTCGTTACAAATCTGTGCAAGGTTCGTCAAATGCCTTCCGAAGATCTATGAATTCAACTCCAGAAATTTGATTATCTATATTCAAAGACCACTGATTCACAAGTTTTGCAAGAGCAGTTGATGTGGAATGAAATGGTCTGAAACCAGATTGATTAGGGTGTAGTAAATCATTCGCATTCATGAATTCGCTCAGTTGTTGATGTACGGTCCTTTCGATAATTTTACTCACTGTTGGTAAGATTGAAATGGGGCGATAGTTATTCAACGAAAAAATATCTCCTGCTTTGAATATTGGTACTACAAGAGCCTTTTTCCATTCATGTGGAACACCTCCCGTAGACAGGGATTTGTTAATGATATCGCAAAGAGATTCTGCAATAACATTCTTTGTCATCTTTAAAAGTTTGTAGCCGATGTGACCTTCTCCGGTTGCTTTATCTATGCCAAGAAGCTCGAACTGTCTAAATACAAAATCTCTCGTTATCATACTTAATTTAAATTGAGAATGAGAAGGAACAAAGCCTTTGTCCTCATCTAATATCATTTGAGAAGTATTTCTCTGCAGATCTTTTGTAATTTTAGTAGCATTAGATATGAAAAAATTGTTGAATGCTTCAGCAATAATTGCGTTGTCCGATACTTCTGCATCATCAACCTTTATGGTATTGGGAGAAATGAGTGATGATTTAGGCGTAAATTCTCTCAAGCTCTTCCACATTTTTTTACTGCTGTTACGATTTTGTAAAATTTGGTCAGTGTTATACTGTTTTTTTCTTATTCTCATGAGATGAGTAACTTTGTGTTTTAGACATTTATAGGTATTCCAAAGATCATTGCTGTTGTTAGTTTTAGGAGCTTTGAGAACTTTATCACGTTCCGTCATGAGCTTAACAACCTCATTAGATATCCATGGACATGCATGTTTTCTTATCCGCTTTTTGCGCAAAGGTATATGCTTGTTGACAACATTATTGAAAAGAGTCAACCACATATCCCACGTATCATCAACGTCGTCTATATCTTTTATGACCTGCCACGGAGCACTTCTCAAATCACTATAAAATTCCTCCTCATTAAGATTTATTAATGAGCGAAATTACGCACATTCAGATTTTTGATGGATCTTTGCACTGAAGTCCCGAATAGCATATACCAAATAATGATCACTAATGCTAGTCTCAAATATTCCCCATTCACTGTAAAGTTCTTTGATACAAATATCAAATCAATTAAAGTAAAAGCAGTAAAAGTAGAAGCAGTATTTGTAACTGACTTGGTCCGTACATATTTGTATAAAACATAACTTTTTCGGCATTCACATCATGTTGGTGTGGCATATAATTACAATTGAAATCACCTAATATAATACTGTACAACTCATATGTTCCGAGAGAGCAGAGCCCAAAGTCCTCTCTAATTCGTCAAAGAAATCAGCGTGATAATTCGGAGGTCTGTAAAATTCCCCTACAAGGATGGAAGGCTTATTTGGATAATTCTATTCAAACCAAAGGCATTCTAAAATAGATGAATTCAAATCGTCTCTTATTTTATAGTTGAATCTTTTGGAAATATATACAGCCACACCGCCACCATGTCTTGTACGGTCTCTATCTAACAAACCAGTTAAAGCAAGTTGAGACCAGTTGAAACCAGATGAAACCAGTTAAAACCAGTTGAAACTAGTACAACCAGTTGAGACCAGGTAAAACCATTTGAAACCAGTAAAAAAAACAGTTAAGACCAGTCGAGAACAGTTGAGGCCAGTTGAAACCAGTTGAGACCAGTTAAAACCAGTTGACACCAGTTGAACCCAATTAAAACCAGTTGAGTCCAGATGAAACCAATTGAAACCAGTTGAGACCCTTTCAAATTAGTTAAAACCAGATGAAACCAGTAAAAACCAGTTGAAACTAGTACAACCAGTTGAGATCAGTTAAAACCATTTGAAACCCGGAAAAAAAGCAGTTAAGACCAGTTGAGACCAGTTTAAACCAGTTAAAACCAGCTGAGACCAGGTGAACCCAGTTCAAACCAGTTGAGGCCAGCTGAGACCAGTTGAAACCAGTTCAAACCAGTTGAGGCCAGCTGAAACCAGTCCAAATCAGTTGAGACCAGTTGAAACCAGTTAAAACCAGTTGAGAGCAGTTCAAACCAGTTGAAACCAGATGAAACGAGTTCAAACCAGTTGAAACCAGTTAAAAAAAGTTGAGACCAGTTTAAACCAGTTGATATCAGATGAAACCAGTTCAAACTAGTTGAGACCAGTTCAAACCAGTTGAAATCAGTTGAACCCAATTAAAACCTGTTGAGACCAGATCAAACCCGTTCAAACCGGATGAACCCAATTAAAATCAGTTGAGACCAGTTCAAACCAGTCAAAACAAGTTGAGACCAGTTAAAACCAGATGAAACCAGTTAAAACCAGTTGAGAGCAGTTCAAACTAGTTGAAACCAGATGAAACCAGTTAAAACCAGTTGAGAGCAGTTCAAACCAGTTGAAACCAGATGAAACCAGTTCAAACCAGTTTAAAGCAGTTAAAAAAAGTTGAGACCAGTTCAAACCAGTTGAAATCAGATGAAACCAATTGAAACTAGTTGAGACCAGTTCAAACCAGTTGAAATCAGTTGAACCCAGTTAAAGCAAGTTGAGACCAGTTGAAACCAGATGAAACCAGTTAAAACCAGTTGAAACTAGTACAACCAGTTGAGACCAGGTAAAACTATTTGAAACCCGGAAAAAAAGCAGTTAAGACCAGTTCAAACCAGTTCAAACCAGCTGAGACCAGTTGAACCCAGTTCAAACCAGTTGAGGCCAGCTGAGACCAGTTGAAACCAGATGAAACCAGTTAAAACCAGTTGAAACTAGTACAACCAGTTGAGACCAGGTTAAACCATTTGAAAGCAGAAAAAAAACAGTTAAGACCAGGTGAGAACAGTTGAGTCCAGTTGAAACCAGTTGAGACCAGTTAAAACCAGTTGACACCAGTTGAACCCAATTAAAACCAGTTGAGTCCAGATGAAACCAATTGAAACCAGTTGAGACCCTTTCAAATTAGTTAAAACCAGATGAAACCAGTAAAAACCAGTTGAAACTAATACAACCAGTTGAGATCAGATAAAAAAATTTGAAACCCGGAAAAAAAGCAGTTAAGACCAGTTCAGACCAGTTGAACCCAGTTCAAACCAGTTGAGGCCAGCTGAGACCAGTTGAAACCAGTTCAATCCAGTTGAGGCCAGCTGAAACCAGTCCAAATCAGTTGAGACCAGTTGAAACCAGTTAAAACCAGTTGAGACCAATTCAAAAGTTGAGACCAGTTGAAACCAGTTAAAACCAGTTGAGAGCAGTTCAAACCAGTTGAAACCAAATGAAACGAGTTCAAACCAGTTGAAACCAGTTTAAAAAAATTGAGACCAGTTTAAACCAGTTGATATCAGATGAAACCAGTTCAAACTAGTTGAGACCAGTTCAAACCAGTTGAAATCAGTTGAACCCAATTAAAACCTGTTGAGACCAGATCAAACCCGTTCAAACCGGAAGAACCCAATTAAAATCAGTTGAGACCAGTTCAAACCAGTTAAAACAAGTTGAGACCAGTTAAAACGAGATGAAACCAGTTAAAACCAGATGAAACCAGTTAAAACCAGTTGAGATCAGTTCAAACCAGTTGAAACCAGATGAAACCAGTTCAAACCAGTTTAAACCAGTTAAAACAAGTTGAGACTAGTTGAAACCAGATGACACCAGTTAAAACCAGTTGAGAGCAGTTCAAACCAGTTGAAACCAGATGAAACCAGTTCAAACCAGTTTAAACCAGTTTAAAAAAAGTTGAGACCAGTTCAAACCAGTTGAAATCAGATGAAACCAATTGAAACTAGTTGAGACCAGTTCAAACCAGTTGAAATCTTTTGAACCCAGTTAAAACCAGTTGAGACCAGTTCAAACCAGTTAAAGCAAGTTGAGACCAGTTGAAACCAGATGAAACCAGTTAAAACCAGTTGAAACTAGTACAACCAGTTGAGACCAGGTAAAACCATTTGAAACCAGAAAAAAAACAGTTAAGACCAGTCGAGAACAGTTGAAGCCAGTTGAAACCAGTTGAGACCAGTTAAAACCAGTTGACACCAGTTGAACCCAATTAAAACCAGTTGAGTCCAGATGAAACCAATTGAAACCAGTTGAGACCCTTTCAAATTAGTTAAAACCAGATGAAACCAGTAAAAAGCAGTTGAAACTAGAACAACCAGTTGAGATCAGTTAAAACCATTTGAAACCCGGAAAAAAAGCAGTTAAGACCAGTTGAGACCAGTTCAAACCAGTTCAAACCAGCTGAGACCAGCTGAACCCAGTTCAAATCAGTTGAGGCCAGCTGAGACCAGTTGAAACCAGTTCAAACCAGTTGAGGCCAGCTGAAACCAGTCCAAATTAGTTGAGACCAGTTGAAACCAGTTAAAACCAGTTGAGAGCAGTTCAAACCAGTTGAAACCAGATGAATCGAGTTCAAACCAGTTGAAACCAGTTAAAAAAATGAGACCAGTTTAAACCAGTTGATATCAGATGAAACCAGTTCAAACTAGTTGAGACCAGTTCAACCCAATTGAAATCAGTTGAACCCAATTAAAACCTGTTGAGACCAGATCAAACCCGTTCAAACCGGATGAACCAAATTAAAATCAGTTGAGACCAGTTCAAACCAGTTAAAACAAGTTGAGACCAGTTAAAACCAGATAAAACCAGTTAAAACCAGTTGAGAGCAGTTCAAACCAGTTGAAACCAGATGAAACCAGTTCAAACCAGTTTAAACCATTCAAAAGAAGTTGAGACTAGTTGAAACCAGATGAAACCAGTTAAAACCAGTTGAGAGCAGTTCAAACCAGTTGAAACCAGATGAAACCAGTTCAAACCAGTTTAAACCAGTTAAAAAAAGTTGAGACCAGTTCAAACCAGTTGAAATCAGATGAAACCAATTGAAACTAGTTGAGACCAGTTCAAACCAGTTGAAATCAGTTGAACCCAGTTAAATCCAGTTGAGACCAGTTCAAACCAGTTAAAGCAAGTTGAGACCAGTTGAAACCAGATGAAACCAGTTAAAACCAGTTGAGACCAGGTAAAACCATTTGAAACCAGAAAAAACAGTAAAGACCAGTCGAGAGCAGTTGAGGCCAGTTAAAACCAGTTGAGACCAGTTGAAACCAGTTGACACCAGTTGAACCCAATTAAAACCAGTTGAGTCCAGATGAACCCAATTGAAACCAGTTTAGACCCTTTCAGATTAGTTAAAACCAGATGAAACCAGTAAAAAGCAGTTGAAACTAGTACAACCAGTTCAAACCAGTTAAAACCAGCTGAGACCAGTTGAACCCAGTTCAAACCGGTTGAGGCCATCTGAAACCAGTCCAAATCAGTTGAGACCAGTTGAAACCAGTTAAAACCAGTTGAGAGCAGTTCAAACCAGTTGAAACCAGATGAAACGAGTTCAAACCAGTTGAAACCAGTTAAAAAAAGTTGAGACCAGTTTAAACCAGTTGATATCAGATGAAACCAGTTCAAACTAGTTGAGACCAGTTCAAACGAGTTGAAATCAGTTGAACCCAATTAAAACCTGTTGAGACCAGATCAAACCCGTTCAAACCGGATGAACCCAATTAAAATCAATTGAAACCAGTTCAAACCAGTTAAAACAAGTTGAGACCAGTTCAAACCAGATGAAACCAGTTAAAACCAGTTGAGAGCAGTTCAAACCAGTTGAAACCAGATGAAACCAGTTCAAACCAGTTTAAACCAGTTAAAACAAGTTGAGACCAGTTGAAACCAGATGAAACCAGTTAAAACCAATTGAGAGCAGTTGAAACCAGTTGAAACCAGATGAAACCAGTTCAAACCAGTTTAAACCAGTTAAAAAAAGTTGAGACCAGTTCAAACCAGTTGAAATCAGATGAAACCAATTGAAACTAGTTGAGACCAGTTCAAACCAGTTGAAATCAGTTGAACCCAGTTAAAACCAGTTGAGACCAGTTCAAACCAGTTAAAGCAAGTTGAGACCAGTTGAAACCAGATGAAACCAATTAAAAGTAGTTGAGCTCAGATGAAACCAGTTAAAACCAGTTGAGACCATTTCAAATTAGTTGAAACCAGATGAAACTAGTACAACCAGTTGAGACCAGTCAAAACCATTTGAAACCAGAAAAAAACAGTTAAGACCAATCGAGAACAGTTAAGGCCAGTTGAAACCAATTAAAACCAGTTGAGTCCAGATGAAACCAGTTGAAACCAGTTGAGACCATTTCAAATTAGTTGAAACCAGATGAAACCAGTTAAAACCAGTTGAAACTAGTACAACCAGTTGAGACCAGTTAAAACCATTTGAAACCAGAAAAAAAACCAGTTAAGACCAGTCGAGAACAGTTGAGACCAGTTAAAACCAGTTGACACCAGTTGAACCCAATTAAAACCAGTTGAGTCCAGATGAAACCAGTTAAAACCAGTTGAGACCATTTCAAATTAGTTGAAACCAGATGAAACCAGTTAAAACCAGTTGAAACTAGTACAACCAGTTGAGACCAGTCAAAACCATTTGAAACCAGAAAAAAACAGTTAAGACCAATCGAGAACAGTTAAGGCCAGTTGAACCCAATTAAAACCAGTTGAGTCCAGATGAAACCAGTTGAAACCAGTTGAGACCATTTCAAATTAGTTGAAACCAGATGAAACCAGTTAAAACCAGTTGAAACTAGTACAACCAGTTGAGACCAGTTAAAACCATTTGAAACCAGAAAAAAAACAGTTAAGACCAGTCGAGAACAGTTGAGACCAGTTAAAACCAGTTGACACCAGTTGAACCCAATTAAAACCAGTTGAGTCCAGATGAAACCAGTTGAAACCAGTTGAGACCAGTTAAAACCAGTTGACACCAGTTAGAAATAGTGATTCTATAGCATGACTTTACAAATTAAGATCAAAGTAGAAAATTGAGTTCACGATCATGTTTTCAAACGAAATTACTCTGTGTAATGACTATCAGTATTATAACGCTGATGAAATTGAATTAGCCCATGAAAGTTTCACTAAATTTCCAGTAAATTGGGTATTTGGTAATAATGACGCTAAGAGAAACATCTTGCTAGTATATTCGATGTGGTTATACAAGGATAGAAAATTCCTTGTATATGTTCTGTAGATTTCGTCGATTTTGTTACTCGCTAGAAATCTGTGCAAGGTTAGACAAAATGACAAAAATCCCCTATTGGGTAAATCGTATATTACATTGAAAACGGGTTTGAAACAGTTTCCAAAGTAAAACCGTCAAATTTACGTGCAAGGTAAACGAAATAATTCATTTTCAAGAAAGAGTGTGTTATGAATTCAAGTGAATGATACATGACCAATATAAGATGCTTGATAGTCGATTGCAGTTTGCCACAAGTACCAAACTATTTGAAAGTAATAGAAGAAATGAAAGGCCCTTTTTCTTCTCTATCCTAATTGCGTGTCCTATGGTTTCTTATCTTTGCGTCATTACTACCAATGACGCAGAATATAGTAAATTATATGAAGCAATGTTTTCACACACCGCAATTTTGTTAATCTGGTAGAGAGCTCTTTCTTCTTTGTTGAAAGGAAACAAATCATTAAAAATGTGAATTTAGTTTTCATTTCTGATGACACAAATCACACAAGTTTAAAAGAAACTGCATAATACAAGAACATAGTGATTCTACAGCATGACTTTACAAATTAGGATCGCACAATTTGGTTCACGATTGTGGTTTCAAAGTCTGTGTAATGAGTCTCGGCATTATAACGGTGCTGAAATCGAACTAGCAGAATTTTGGAAGTTTCATTGAATTTACGGTAAATTGGGTATTTGGCGGTAACGACGCAAAGTAGAGTAACATCGGAGAAAGAAATCAGTTACTGGGTGAATCGTACATGACACGTTCCCAGTGGTATAAAACCGTTAAATTTTGGTGCAAGATGTACTAAATGATTGGTTATCAAGAAAGAGAACGCTATGAATTACAATGTACATTTCATTGAAAACGGGTTCGAAACCGTTTCCAACGTAAAACCGTCAAATTTTCGTGCAAGGTAAAAGAAATAATCAATTTTCAAGAAAGAGTGTGACAAGTGAACAATTGCACATTACATTGAAAACGGGCTTGAACCCATTCCCAACGTGTAAAACCGTTAAAAATCTCGTGCAAGGTATACGAAATGATTGATTATCAAGAAACAGAACACTATGAACTCGTGAATGACAAATTACCAATTTTAGATGCTTGATAGTCTAATTACTTGCAGATTGCCACAAGTTTCAAAGAATTTGAAAGTAATAGAGAGAATGAAATGCCCTTTTTCTTCTCTCTCTGTAATTGCTTGTCCTATGGTTTCTTATTTTTGCGTCATTACTACCAATGACGCAATGTATAGTAAATTATATGTAACAACATATGTAACACAGCGCGAATTTTGTGAATTAGGTACAAAGCTCTTTCTTCTTTGTTGAAAGGAAACAAATCATTGAATTGGGAATTTCTTTCTTCTTTGTTGAAAGGAAACAAATCATTGAATTGGGAATTTCGTTTTCATTTCTTATGAGGCAAGTCACAAATTTAAAAGAAACTATGTGAATACAAGAAAATACTGATTCCATAGCATGACTTTACAAATGAAGAGCAAAGTAGACAATTTGGTTCACAATCATGTTTTAAAACGAAATGAGTCTGTGTAATGACTCTCGGTGTTATAACGGTGATGAAATCGAATTAGCCCATAATGAAAGTTTCACGGAATTTCCAGTAAATTGGGTATTTGGTAGTAACGACGCAAAGTAGAGGAACATCGGGCAAGTATATTCGATCTGGTATGCAAGGAGAGAAAATTCCTTGTATTTGTTCTGTCAATTTCGTCGATTTTGTTACTCGTTACAAATCTGTGCAAGGTTCGACAAAATGACAAGAATCCGTTATTGGGTAAATCGTATATTACTTTGAAAACTGGTTTGAAACCGTTTTCAACGTAAAACCGTCAAATTTTCGTGCAAGGTAAACGAAATAATTATTTTTCAAATAAGAGTGTGTTATGAATTGAAATGAATGATAAATGGCCAATATAAGATGCTTGATAGTCTATTGCAGTTTGCCACAAGTACCAAAGTATTTGAAAGTAATAGAACGAATGAAAGGCCTTTGGCAGTAACGACGCAAAATAAAGAAACATCGGAGAAAGAAATCCGTACTGGGTGAATCGTACATGGCATTGAAATCGGGCTTAAACCCGTTCCCAATGTGTAAAACCGCTAAATGTTCGTGCAAGGTGTACTAAATAGTTGGTTATCAAGAAAGAGAACGCTATGAATTCAAGCGAATAACAAGTGACAGCTGTACATTACATTGAAAACGGGCTTGAACCCGTTCCCAACGTGTAAAACCGTTAAAATTTCGTGCAAGGTACTAAAATAATTGATTATCAAGAAAGAGAACGCTATGAATTCGTGAATAACAAATTACCAATTTTAGATGCTTGATAATCTAATTACTTGCAGTTTGCCACAAATACCAAAGAATTTGAAAGTAATAGAGCGAATGAAATGCCCTTTTTCTTCTCTATCTTTGATTCCGTGTCCTGCGGTTTCTTATCTTTGCGTCATTACTTAAAATGACGCAATGTATAGTGAATTATATGTAACGACATATGTAACAAAGCGCGAATTTTGTGAATTTATTACAAAGCTCTTTGTTGAAAGGAAACAAATTTTGAATTTCGTTTTCATTTCTTATGACGAAATTCACAAGTTTAAATGAAACTGCGTAAATACAAGAAAATACTGATTCTATAGCATGACTTTACAAATTAAGATCAAAGTAGACAATTTGGTTCACAATCATGTTTTAAAACGAAATGAGTCCGTGTAATGACTCTCGGTGTTATAACGGAAGATGAAATCGAATTAGCCCATAATGAAAGTTTCACGGAATTTCCAGTAAATTGGGTATTTGGTAGTAACGACGCAAAGTAGAGAAACATCGGACAAGTATATTCGATCTGGTATCCAAGGAGAGAAAATTCCTTGTATTTGTTTTGTCGATTTCGTCGATTTTGTTACTTGCTAGAAATCTGTGCAAGGTTCGACAAAACAAAAATAAGTTATTAGGTAAATCGTACATTACGTTGAAATAAAAAAAAACATTTCCAACGTAAAAGCGTCAATTTTTCGTGCAACGTAAACGAAATAATTAATTTTCAAGAAAGACTGCGCTGTGAATTCAAGTAAATGATAAATGACCAATGTAAGATGCATGATAGTCTATTGCCGTTTGCCACAAGTACTAAAGTATTTGAAAGTAATAGAACGAATGAAATGCCTTTTTTCTTCTCTATCCTTTAATTGCGTGTCCTATGGTTTCTTATCTTTGCGTCATTACAACCAATAACGCAATGTATAGTAAATTATATGTAACAATGTTTTCACACACCGCGAATTATGTGAATCTGGTAGAAAAGCTCTTTCTTCTTTCTTGAAAGGAAACAAATCATTAAAAATGTAAATTTTGTTTTCATTTCTTATGACGCAAATCAGAAGTTTAAAAGAAACTGCATGAATACAAGAAAATAGTGATTCTATAGCATGACAAATAGAGATCAGACAATTTGGTTCACGATCATGGTTTCAAAGTCTGTGTAATGAGTGTCGGCATTATAACGGTGCTGAAATCGAATTAGCACAATTTTCGAATTTCATTGAATTTACGGTAAATTGGGTATTTGGCAGTAACGACGCAAAGTAGAGAAACATCGGAGAAAGAAATCCGTTACTGGGTGAATCGTACATGACATTGAAATCGGGCTTGAACCTGTTCCCAATGGTATAAAACCGTTAAATTTTCGTGCAAGGTGCACTAGATAATTGGTTATCAAGAAAGAGAACGCTATGAATTCAAGTGAATGACAAATGAACAATTGTACATTACATTGAAAACGGGCTTGAACCCATTCAAAACGTGTAAAACCGTTAAAATTTCGGGCAAGGTATACGAAAAAATTGATTATCAAAAAAGGGAACGTTATGAATTCCTGAATGACAAATGACCAATTTTAGATGCTTGATAGTCTAATTACTTCCAGTTTGCCACAAGTACCAAAGAATTTTAAAGTAATAGAGCGAATGAAATGCCCTTTTTCTTCTCTATCTTTAATTGCGTGTCCTATGGTTTCTTATCTTTGCGTCATTACTTAAAATGACGCAATGTATAGTGAATTATATGTAACGACACATGTAACAAAGCGCGAATTTTGTGAATTTATTACAAAGCTCTTTGTTGAAAGGAAACAAATTTTGAATTTCGTTTTCATTTCTTATGACGCAATTCACAAGTTTAAATGAAACTGCGTAAATACAAGAAAATAGTGATTCTATAGCATAACTTTACAAATTAAGATCAAAGTAGATAATTTGGTTCACAATCATGTTTTAAAACGAGATGAGTCTGTGTAATGACTCTCGGTGTTATAACGGTGATGAAATCGAATTAGCTCATAATGAAAGTTTCACTTAATTTCAAGTAAATTTGGTATTTGGTAGCAAACGACGCAAAGTAGAGAAACATCGGGCAAGTATATTCCATGTGTTATACAAGGAGAGAAAATTCCTTGTATTTGTTCTGTTGATTTCGTCGATTTTGTTACTCGCTAGAAATCTGTGCAAGGTTAGACAAAATCCGTTATTGGGTAAATCGTACATTACATTGAAAACGGGTTCGAAACCGTTCCCAACGTAAAACCGTCAAATTTTCGTGCAAGGTAAGAGAAATAATCAATTTTCAAGAAAGAGTGTGTTAGGAATTCAGGTGAATGATAGATGACCAATATAAGATGCTTGATAGTCTATTGTAGTTTGCCACAAGTACCAAAGTATTTGAAAGTAATAGAACGAATGAAAGGCTTTTTTTTCTTCTCTATCCTTTAATTGCGTGTCGTAGGGTTTCTTATCTTTGCGTCATTACTACCAATGACATAAAATATAGCAAATTATATGTAGCAATGTTTTCATTCACCGCGAATTTTGTAAATCTGGAAGAGAGCTCTTCCCTCTTTGTTGAAAGGAAACAAATCATTGAATTGGGAATTTCGTTTTCCTTTCTTATGACGCAATTCACAAGTTTAAAAGAAACTGCGTGAATACAAGAAAATGCTATAGCATGACTTTACAAATTAAGATCAAAGTAGACAATTTGGTTCACAATCATGTTTTAAAACGAAATGAGTCTGTGTAATGACTCTCGGTGTTATAACGGTGATGAAATCGAATTAGCCCATAATGAAAGTTTCACGGAATTTCCAGTAAATTGGGTATTTGATAGTAACGACGCAAAGTAGAGAAACATCGGGCAAGTATATTCGATCTGGTATGCAAGGAGAGAAAATTCCTGGTATTTGTTCTGTCGATTTCGTCGATTTTGTTACTCGTTACAAATCTGTGCAAGGTTCGACAAAATTACAAAAATCCGTTATTGAGTAAATCGTACATTACTTTGAAAACGGGTTTGAAACCGTTTTCAACGTAAAACCGTCAAATTTTCGTGCAAGTAAACGAAATTATTATTTTTCAAATAAGAGTGTGTTATGAATTGTAGTTTGCCACAAGAACCAAAGTATTTGAAAGTAATAGAACGTGATAGTAATAGAAAGAAGAAAGTAATAGTAATAGAAAGGCCTTTTTTTCTTCTCTATCCTTTAATTGCGTGTCGTAGGGTGTCTTCTCTTTGCGTCATTACTACCAATGACGTAAAATAAAGTAAATTATATGTAGCAATGTTTTCATTCACCACGAATTTCATCTGGTAGAGAGCTCTTCCCTCTTTGTTGAAAGGAAACAAATCATTGAATTGGGAATTTCGTTTTCATTTCTTATGACGCAATTCACAAGTTTAAAAGAAACTGCGTGAATACAAGAAAATAGTGATTCTATAGCATAACTTTACAAATTAAGATCAAAGTAGATAATTTGGTTCACAATCATGTTTTAAAACGAAATGAGTCTGTGTAATGACTCTCGGTGTTATAACGGTGATGAAATCGAATTAGCTCATAATGAAAGTTTCACTTAATTTCAAGTAAATTTGGTATTTGGTAGCAAACGACGCAAACTAGAGAAACATCGGGCAAGTATATTCCATGTGTTATACAAGGAGAGAAAATTCCTTGTATTTGTTCTGTTGATTTCGTCGATTTTGTTACTCGCTAGAAATCTGTGCAAGGTTAGACAAAATCCGTTATTGGGTAAATCGTACATTACATTGAAAACGGGTTCGAAACCGTTCCCAACGTAAAACCGTCAAATTTTCGTGCAAGGTAAGAGAAATAATCAATTTTCAAGAAAGAGTGTGTTAGGAATTCAGGTGAATGATAGATGACCAATATAAGATGCTTGATAGTCTATTGTAGTTTGCCACAAGTACCAAAGTATTTGAAAGTAATAGAACGAATGAAAGGCCTTTTTTTCTTCTCTATCCTTTAATTGCGTGTCGTAGGGTTTCTTATCTTTGCGTCATTACTACCAATGACATAAAATATAGCAAATTATATGTAGCAATGTTTTCATTCACCGCGAATTTTGTAAATCTGGAAGAGAGCTCTTCCCTCTTTGTTGAAAGGAAACAAATCATTGAATTGGGAATTTCGTTTTCCTTTCTTATGACGCAATTCACAAGTTTAAAAGAAACTGCGTGAATACAAGAAAATGCCTTAATTTCAAGTAAATTTGGTATTTGGTAGCAAACGACGCAAAGTAGAGAAACATCGGGCAAGTATATTCCATGTGTTATACAAGGAGAGAAAATTCCTTGTATTTGTTCTGTTGATTTCGTCGATTTTGTTACTCGCTAGAAATCTGTGCAAGGTTAGACAAAATCCGTTATTGGGTAAATCGTACATTACATTGAAAACGGGTTCGAAACCGTTCCCAACGTAAAACCGTCAAATTTTCGTGCAAGGTAAGAGAAATAATCAATTTTCAAGAAAGAGTGTGTTAGGAATTCAGGTGAATGATAGATGACCAATATAAGATGCTTGATAGTCTATTGTAGTTTGCCACAAGTACCAAGTATTTGAAAGTAATAGAACGAATTGAAAGGCCTTTTTTTCTTCTCTATCCTTTTAATTGCGTGTCGTAGGGTTTCTTATCTTTGCGTCATTACTACCAATGACATAAAATATAGCAAATTATATGTAGCAATGTTTTCATCTATAGCATAACTTTACAAATTAAGATCAAAGTAGATAATTTGGTTCACAATCATGTTTTAAAACGAGATGAGTCTGTGTAATGACTCTCGGTGTTATAACGGTGATGAAATCGAATTAGCTCATAATGAAAGTTTCACTTAATTTCAAGTAAATTTGGTATTTGGTAGCAAACGACGCAAAGTAGAGAAACATCGGGCAAGTATATTCCATGTGTTATACAAGGAGAGAAAATTCCTTGTATTTGTTCTGTTGATTTCGTCGATTTTGTTACTCGCTAGAAATCTGTGCAAGGTTAGACAAAATCCGTTATTGGGTAAATCGTACATTACATTGAAAACGGGTTCGAAACCGTTCCCAACGTAAAACCGTCAAATTTTCGTGCAAGGTAAGAGAAATATTCAATTTTCAAGAAAGAGTGTGTTAGGAATTCAGGTGAATGATAGATGACCAATATAAGATGCTTGATAGTCTATTGTAGTTTGCCACAAGTACCAAAGTATTTGAAAGTAATAGAACGAATGAAAGGCCTTTTTTTCTTCTCTATCCTTTAATTGCGTGTCGTAGGGTTTCTTATCTTTGCGTCATTACTACCAATGACATAAAATATAGCAAATTATATGTAGCAATGTTTTCATTCACCGCGAATTTTGTAAATCTGGAAGAGAGCTCTTCCCTCTTTGTTGAAAGGAAACAAATCATTGAATTGGGAATTTCGTTTTCCTTTCTTATGACGCAATTCACAAGTTTAAAAGAAACTGCGTGAATACAAGAAAATGCTATATAGCATGACTTTACAAATTAAGATCAAAGTAGACAATTTGGTTCACAATCATGTTTTAAAACGAAATGAGTCTGTGTAATGACTCTCGGTGTTATAACGGTGATGAAATCGAATTAGCCCATAATGAAAGTTTCACGGAATTTCCAGTAAATTGGGTATTTGATAGTAACGACGCAAAGTAGAGAAACATCGGACAAGTATATTCGATCTGGTATGCAAGGAGAGAAAATTCCTGGTATTTGTTCTGTCGATTTCGTCGATTTTGTTACTCGTTACAAATCTGTGCAAGGTTCGACAAAATTACAAAAATCCGTTATTGAGTAAATCGTACATTACTTTGAAAACGGGTTTGAAACCGTTTTCAACGTAAAACCGTCAAATTTTCGTGCAAGTAAACGAAATTATTATTTTTTTAAATAAGAGTGTGTTATGAATTGTAGTTTGCCACAAGAACCAAAGTATTTGAAAGTAATAGAACGTGATAGTAATAGAAAGAAGAAAGTAATAGTAATAGAAAGGCCTTTTTTTCTTCTCTATCCTTTAATTGCGTGTCGTAGGGTGTCTTCTCTTTGCGTCATTACTACCAATGACGTAAAATAAAGTAAATTATATGTAGCAATGTTTTCATTCACCACGAATTTCATCTGGTAGAGAGCTCTTCCCTCTTTGTTGAAAGGAAACAAATCATTGAATTGTGAATTTCGTTTTCATTTCTTATGACGCAATTCACAAGTTTAAAAGAAACTGCGTGAATACAAGAAAATAGTGATTCTATAGCATAACTTTACAAATTAAGATCAAAGTAGATAATTTGGTTCACAATCATGTTTTAAAACGAGATGAGTCTGTGTAATGACTCTCGGTGTTATAACGGTGATGAAATCGAATTAGCTCATAATGAAAGTTTCACTTAATTTCAAGTAAATTTGGTATTTGGTAGCAAACGACGCAAAGTAGAGAAACATCGGGCAAGTATATTCCATGTGTTATACAAGGAGAGAAAATTCCTTGTATTTGTTCTGTTGATTTCGTCGATTTTGTTACTCGCTAGAAATCTGTGCAAGGTTAGACAAAATCCGTTATTGGGTAAATCGTACATTACATTGAAAACGGGTTCGAAACCGTTCCCAACGTAAAACCGTCAAATTTTCGTGCAAGGTAAGAGAAATAATCAATTTTCAAGAAAGAGTGTGTTAGGAATTCAGGTGAATGATAGATGACCAATATAAGATGCTTGATAGTCTATTGTAGTTTGCCACAAGTACCAAAGTATTTGAAAGTAATAGAACGAATGAAAGGCCTTTTTTTCTTCTCTATCCTTTTAATTGCGTGTCGTAGGGTTTCTTATCTTTGCGTCATTACTACCAATGACATAAAATATAGCAAATTATATGTAGCAATGTTTTCATTCACCGCGAATTTTGTAAATCTGGAAGAGAGCTCTTCCCTCTTTGTTGAAAGGAAACAAATCATTGAATTGGGAATTTCGTTTTCCTTTCTTATGACGCAATTCACAAGTTTAAAAGAAACTGCGTGAATACAAGAAAATGCTATAGCATAACTTTACAAATTAAGATCAAAGTAGATAATTTGGTTCACAATCATGTTTTAAAACGAGATGAGTCTGTGTAATGACTCTCGGTGTTATAACGGTGATGAAATCGAATTAGCTCATAATGAAAGTTTCACTTAATTTCAAGTAAATTTGGTATTTGGTAGCAAACGACGCAAAGTAGAGAAACATCGGGCAAGTATATTCCATGTGTTATACAAGGAGAGAAAATTCCTTGTATTTGTTCTGTTGATTTCGTCGATTTTGTTACTCGCTAGAAATCTGTGCAAGGTTAGACAAAATCCGTTATTGGGTAAATCGTACATTACATTGAAAACGGGTTCGAAACCGTTCCCAACGTAAAACCGTCAAATTTTCGTGCAAGGTAAGAGAAATATTCAATTTTCAAGAAAGAGTGTGTTAGGAATTCAGGTGAATGATAGATGACCAATATAAGATGCTTGATAGTCTATTGTAGTTTGCCACAAGTACCAAAGTATTTGAAAGTAATAGAACGAATGAAAGGCCTTTTTTTCTTCTCTATCCTTTAATTGCGTGTCGTAGGGTTTCTTATCTTTGCGTCATTACTACCAATGACATAAAATATAGCAAATTATATGTAGCAATGTTTTCATTCACCGCGAATTTTGTAAATCTGGAAGAGAGCTCTTCCCTCTTTGTTGAAAGGAAACAAATCATTGAATTGGGAATTTCGTTTTCCTTTCTTATGACGCAATTCACAAGTTTAAAAGAAACTGCGTGAATACAAGAAAATGCTATATAGCATGACTTTACAAATTAAGATCAAAGTAGACAATTTGGTTCACAATCATGTTTTAAAACGAAATGAGTCTGTGTAATGACTCTCGGTGTTATAACGGTGATGAAATCGAATTAGCCCATAATGAAAGTTTCACGGAATTTCCAGTAAATTGGGTATTTGATAGTAACGACGCAAAGTAGAGAAACATCGGACAAGTATATTCGATCTGGTATGCAAGGAGAGAAAATTCCTGGTATTTGTTCTGTCGATTTCGTCGATTTTGTTACTCGTTACAAATCTGTGCAAGGTTCGACAAAATTAGAAAAATCCGTTATTGAGTAAATCGTACATTACTTTGAAAACGGGTTTGAAACCGTTTTCAACGTAAAACCGTCAAATTTTCGTGCAAGTAAACGAAATTATTATTTTTTTAAATAAGAGTGTGTTATGAATTGTAGTTTGCCACAAGAACCAAAGTATTTGAAAGTAATAGAACGTGATAGTAATAGAAAGAAGAAAGTAATAGTAATAGAAAGGCCTTTTTTTCTTCTCTATCCTTTAATTGCGTGTCGTAGGGTGTCTTCTCTTTGCGTCATTACTACCAATGACGTAAAATAAAGTAAATTATATGTAGCAATGTTTTCATTCACCACGAATTTCATCTGGTAGAGAGCTCTTCCCTCTTTGTTGAAAGGAAACAAATCATTGAATTGGGAATTTCGTTTTCATTTCTTATGACGCAATTCACAAGTTTAAAAGAAACTGCGTGAATACAAGAAAATAGTGATTCTATAGCATAACTTTACAAATTAAGATCAAAGTAGATAATTTGGTTCACAATCATGTTTTAAAACGAGATGAGTCTGTGTAATGACTCTCGGTGTTATAACGGTGATGAAATCGAATTAGCTCATAATGAAAGTTTCACTTAATTTCAAGTAAATTTGGTATTTGGTAGCAAACGACGCAAAGTAGAGAAACATCGGGCAAGTATATTCCATGTGTTATACAAGGAGAGAAAATTCCTTGTATTTGTTCTGTTGATTTCGTCGATTTTGTTACTCGCTAGAAATCTGTGCAAGGTTAGACAAAATCCGTTATTGGGTAAATCGTACATTACATTGAAAACGGGTTCGAAACCGTTCCCAACGTAAAACCGTCAAATTTTCGTGCAAGGTAAGAGAAATAATCAATTTTCAAGAAAGAGTGTGTTAGGAATTCAGGTGAATGATAGATGACCAATATAAGATGCTTGATAGTCTATTGTAGTTTGCCACAAGTACCAAAGTATTTGAAAGTAATAGAACGAATGAAAGGCCTTTTTTTCTTCTCTATCCTTTTAATTGCGTGTCGTAGGGTTTCTTATCTTTGCGTCATTACTACCAATGACATAAAATATAGCAAATTATATGTAGCAATGTTTTCATTCACCGCGAATTTTGTAAATCTGGAAGAGAGCTCTTCCCTCTTTGTTGAAAGGAAACAAATCATTGAATTGGGAATTTCGTTTTCCTTTCTTATGACGCAATTCACAAGTTTAAAAGAAACTGCGTGAATACAAGAAAATGCTATAGCATGACTTTACAAATTAAGATCAAAGTAGACAATTTGGTTCACAATCATGTTTTAAAACGAAATGAGTCTGTGTAATGACTCTCGGTGTTATAACGGTGATGAAATCGAATTAGCCCATAATGAAAGTTTCACGAAATTTCCAGTAAATTGGGTATTTGATAGTAACGACGCAAAGTAGAGAAACAAGTATATCGATCTGGCATGCAAGGAGAGAAAATTCCTGGTATTTGTTCTGTCGATTTCGTCGATTTTGTTACTCGTTACAAATCTGTGCAAGGTTCGTCAAATGCCTTCCGAAGATCTATGAATTCAACTCCAGAAATTTGATTATCTATATTCAAAGACCACTGATTCACAAGTTTTGCAAGAGCAGTTGATGTGGAATGAAATGGTCTGAAACCAGATTGATTAGGGTGTAGTAAATCATTCGCATTCATGAATTCGCTCAGTTGTTGATGTACGGTCCTTTCGATAATTTTACTCACTGTTGGTAAGATTGAAATGGGGCGATAGTTATTCAACGAAAAAATATCTCCTGCTTTGAATATTGGTACTACAAGAGCCTTTTTCCATTCATGTGGAACACCTCCCGTAGACAGGGATTTGTTAATGATATCGCAAAGAGATTCTGCAATAACATTCTTTGTCATCTTTAAAAGTTTGTAGCCGATGTGACCTTCTCCGGTTGCTTTATCTATGCCAAGAAGCTCGAACTGTCTAAATACAAAATCTCTCGTTATCATACTTAATTTAAATTGAGAATGAGAAGGAACAAAGCCTTTGTCCTCATCTAATATCATTTGAGAAGTATTTCTCTGCAGATCTTTTGTAATTTTAGTAGCATTAGATATGAAAAAATTGTTGAATGCTTCAGCAATAATTGCGTTGTCCGATACTTCTGCATCATCAACCTTTATGGTATTGGGAGAAATGAGTGATGATTTAGGCGTAAATTCTCTCAAGCTCTTCCACATTTTTTTACTGCTGTTACGATTTTGTAAAATTTGGTCAGTGTTATACTGTTTTTTTCTTATTCTCATGAGATGAGTAACTTTGTGTTTTAGACATTTATAGGTATTCCAAAGATCATTGCTGTTGTTAGTTTTAGGAGCTTTGAGAACTTTATCACGTTCCGTCATGAGCTTAACAACCTCATTAGATATCCATGGACATGCATGTTTTCTTATCCGCTTTTTGCGCAAAGGTATATGCTTGTTGACAACATTATTGAAAAGAGTCAACCACATATCCCACGTATCATCAACGTCGTCTATATCTTTTATGACCTGCCACGGAGCACTTCTCAAATCACTATAAAATTCCTCCTCATTAAGATTTATTAATGAGCGAAATTACGCACATTCAGATTTTTGATGGATCTTTGCACTGAAGTCCCGAATAGCATATACCAAATAATGATCACTAATGCTAGTCTCAAATATTCCCCATTCACTGTAAAGTTCTTTGATACAAATATCAAATCAATTAAAGTAAAAGCAGTAAAAGTAGAAGCAGTATTTGTAACTGACTTGGTCCGTACATATTTGTATAAAACATAACTTTTTCGGCATTCACATCATGTTGGTGTGGCATATAATTACAATTGAAATCACCTAATATAATACTGTACAACTCATATGTTCCGAGAGAGCAGAGCCCAAAGTCCTCTCTAATTCGTCAAAGAAATCAGCGTGATAATTCGGAGGTCTGTAAAATTCCCCTACAAGGATGGAAGGCTTATTTGGATAATTCTATTCAAACCAAAGGCATTCTAAAATAGATGAATTCAAATCGTCTCTTATTTTATAGTTGAATCTTTTGGAAATATATACAGCCACACCGCCACCATGTCTTGTACGGTCTCTATCTAACAAACCAGTTAAAGCAAGTTGAGACCAGTTGAAACCAGATGAAACCAGTTAAAACCAGTTGAAACTAGTACAACCAGTTGAGACCAGGTAAAACCATTTGAAACCAGAAAAAAAACAGTTAAGACCAGTCGAGAACAGTTGAGGCCAGTTGAAACCAGTTGAGACCAGTTAAAACCAGTTGACACCAGTTGAACCCAATTAAAACCAGTTGAGTCCAGATGAAACCAATTGAAACCAGTTGAGACCCTTTCAAATTAGTTAAAACCAGATGAAACCAGTAAAAACCAGTTGAAACTAGTACAACCAGTTGAGATCAGTTAAAACCATTTGAAACCCGGAAAAAAAGCAGTTAAGACCAGTTGAGACCAGTTTAAACCAGTTAAAACCAGCTGAGACCAGGTGAACCCAGTTCAAACCAGTTGAGGCCAGCTGAGACCAGTTGAAACCAGTTCAAACCAGTTGAGGCCAGCTGAAACCAGTCCAAATCAGTTGAGACCAGTTGAAACCAGTTAAAACCAGTTGAGAGCAGTTCAAACCAGTTGAAACCAGATGAAACGAGTTCAAACCAGTTGAAACCAGTTAAAAAAAGTTGAGACCAGTTTAAACCAGTTGATATCAGATGAAACCAGTTCAAACTAGTTGAGACCAGTTCAAACCAGTTGAAATCAGTTGAACCCAATTAAAACCTGTTGAGACCAGATCAAACCCGTTCAAACCGGATGAACCCAATTAAAATCAGTTGAGACCAGTTCAAACCAGTCAAAACAAGTTGAGACCAGTTAAAACCAGATGAAACCAGTTAAAACCAGTTGAGAGCAGTTCAAACTAGTTGAAACCAGATGAAACCAGTTAAAACCAGTTGAGAGCAGTTCAAACCAGTTGAAACCAGATGAAACCAGTTCAAACCAGTTTAAAGCAGTTAAAAAAAGTTGAGACCAGTTCAAACCAGTTGAAATCAGATGAAACCAATTGAAACTAGTTGAGACCAGTTCAAACCAGTTGAAATCAGTTGAACCCAGTTAAAGCAAGTTGAGACCAGTTGAAACCAGATGAAACCAGTTAAAACCAGTTGAAACTAGTACAACCAGTTGAGACCAGGTAAAACTATTTGAAACCCGGAAAAAAAGCAGTTAAGACCAGTTCAAACCAGTTCAAACCAGCTGAGACCAGTTGAACCCAGTTCAAACCAGTTGAGGCCAGCTGAGACCAGTTGAAACCAGATGAAACCAGTTAAAACCAGTTGAAACTAGTACAACCAGTTGAGACCAGGTTAAACCATTTGAAAGCAGAAAAAAAACAGTTAAGACCAGGTGAGAACAGTTGAGTCCAGTTGAAACCAGTTGAGACCAGTTAAAACCAGTTGACACCAGTTGAACCCAATTAAAACCAGTTGAGTCCAGATGAAACCAATTGAAACCAGTTGAGACCCTTTCAAATTAGTTAAAACCAGATGAAACCAGTAAAAACCAGTTGAAACTAATACAACCAGTTGAGATCAGATAAAAAAATTTGAAACCCGGAAAAAAAGCAGTTAAGACCAGTTCAGACCAGTTGAACCCAGTTCAAACCAGTTGAGGCCAGCTGAGACCAGTTGAAACCAGTTCAATCCAGTTGAGGCCAGCTGAAACCAGTCCAAATCAGTTGAGACCAGTTGAAACCAGTTAAAACCAGTTGAGACCAATTCAAAAGTTGAGACCAGTTGAAACCAGTTAAAACCAGTTGAGAGCAGTTCAAACCAGTTGAAAACCAAATGAAACGAGTTCAAACCAGTTGAAACCAGTTTAAAAAAATTGAGACCAGTTTAAACCAGTTGATATCAGATGAAACCAGTTCAAACTAGTTGAGACCAGTTCAAAACCAGTTGAAATCAGTTGAACCCAATTAAAACCTGTTGAGACCAGATCAAACCCGTTCAAACCGGAAGAACCCAATTAAAATCAGTTGAGACCAGTTCAAACCAGTTAAAACAAGTTGAGACCAGTTAAAACGAGATGAAACCAGTTAAAACCAGTTGAGATCAGTTCAAACCAGTTGAAACCAGATGAAACCAGTTCAAACCAGTTTAAACCAGTTAAAACAAGTTGAGACTAGTTGAAACCAGATGACACCAGTTAAAACCAGTTGAGAGCAGTTCAAACCAGTTGAAACCAGATGAAACCAGTTCAAACCAGTTTAAACCAGTTAAAAAAAGTTGAGACCAGTTCAAACCAGTTGAAATCAGATGAAACCAATTGAAACTAGTTGAGACCAGTTCAAACCAGTTGAAATCTTTTGAACCCAGTTAACACCAGTTGAGACCAGTTCAAACCAGTTAAAGCAAGTTGAGACCAGTTGAAACCAGATGAAACCAGTTAAAACCAGTTGAAACTAGTACAACCAGTTGAGACCAGGTAAAACCATTTGAAACCAGAAAAAAAAAAACAGTTAAGACCAGTCGAGAACAGTTGAAGCCAGTTGAAACCAGTTGAGACCAGTTAAAACCAGTTGACACCAGTTGAACCCAATTAAAACCAGTTGAGTCCAGATGAAACCAATTGAAACCAGTTGAGACCCTTTCAAATTAGTTAAAACCAGATGAAACCAGTAAAAAGCAGTTGAAACTAGAACAACCAGTTGAGATCAGTTAAAACCATTTGAAACCCGGAAAAAAAGCAGTTAAGACCAGTTGAGACCAGTTCAAACCAGTTCAAACCAGCTGAGACCAGCTGAACCCAGTTCAAATCAGTTGAGGCCAGCTGAGACCAGTTGAAACCAGTTCAAACCAGTTGAGGCCAGCTGAAACCAGTCCAAATTAGTTGAGACCAGTTGAAACCAGTTAAAACCAGTTGAGAGCAGTTCAAACCAGTTGAAACCAGATGAATCGAGTTCAAACCAGTTGAAACCAGTTAAAAAAATGAGACCAGTTTAAACCAGTTGATATCAGATGAAACCAGTTCAAACTAGTTGAGACCAGTTCAACCCAATTGAAATCAGTTGAACCCAATTAAAACCTGTTGAGACCAGATCAAACCCGTTCAAACCGGATGAACCAAATTAAAATCAGTTGAGACCAGTTCAAACCAGTTTAAAACAAGTTGAGACCAGTTAAAACCAGATAAAACCAGTTAAAACCAGTTGAGAGCAGTTCAAACCAGTTGAAACCAGATGAAACCAGTTCAAACCAGTTTAAACCATTCAAAAGAAGTTGAGACTAGTTGAAACCAGATGAAACCAGTTAAAACCAGTTGAGAGCAGTTCAAACCAGTTGAAACCAGATGAAACCAGTTCAAACCAGTTTAAACCAGTTAAAAAAAGTTGAGACCAGTTCAAACCAGTTGAAATCAGATGAAACCAATTGAAACTAGTTGAGACCAGTTCAAACCAGTTGAAATCAGTTGAACCCAGTTAAATCCAGTTGAGACCAGTTCAAACCAGTTAAAGCAAGTTGAGACCAGTTGAAACCAGATGAAACCAGTTAAAACCAGTTGAGACCAGGTAAAACCATTTGAAACCAGAAAAAACAGTAAAGACCAGTCGAGAGCAGTTGAGGCCAGTTAAAACCAGTTGAGACCAGTTGAAACCAGTTGACACCAGTTGAACCCAATTAAAACCAGTTGAGTCCAGATGAACCCAATTGAAACCAGTTTAGACCCTTTCAGATTAGTTAAAACCAGATGAAACCAGTAAAAAGCAGTTGAAACTAGTACAACCAGTTCAAACCAGTTAAAACCAGCTGAGACCAGTTGAACCCAGTTCAAACCGGTTGAGGCCATCTGAAACCAGTCCAAATCAGTTGAGACCAGTTGAAACCAGTTAAAACCAGTTGAGAGCAGTTCAAACCAGTTGAAACCAGATGAAACGAGTTCAAACCAGTTGAAACCAGTTAAAAAAAGTTGAGACCAGTTTAAACCAGTTGATATCAGATGAAACCAGTTCAAACTAGTTGAGACCAGTTCAAACGAGTTGAAATCAGTTGAACCCAATTAAAACCTGTTGAGACCAGATCAAACCCGTTCAAACCGGATGAACCCAATTAAAATCAATTGAAACCAGTTCAAACCAGTTAAAACAAGTTGAGACCAGTTCAAACCAGATGAAACCAGTTAAAACCAGTTGAGAGCAGTTCAAACCAGTTGAAACCAGATGAAACCAGTTCAAACCAGTTTAAACCAGTTAAAACAAGTTGAGACCAGTTGAAACCAGATGAAACCAGTTAAAACCAATTGAGAGCAGTTGAAACCAGTTGAAACCAGATGAAACCAGTTCAAACCAGTTTAAACCAGTTAAAAAAAGTTGAGACCAGTTCAAACCAGTTGAAATCAGATGAAACCAATTGAAACTAGTTGAGACCAGTTCAAACCAGTTGAAATCAGTTGAACCCAGTTAAAACCAGTTGAGACCAGTTCAAACCAGTTAAAGCAAGTTGAGACCAGTTGAAACCAGATGAAACCAATTAAAAGTAGTTGAGATCAGATGAAACCAGTTAAAACCAGTTGAGACCATTTCAAATTAGTTGAAACCAGATGAAACTAGTACAACCAGTTGAGACCAGTCAAAACCATTTGAAACCAGAAAAAAACAGTTAAGACCAATCGAGAACAGTTAAGGCCAGTTGAAACCAATTAAAACCAGTTGAGTCCAGATGAAACCAGTTGAAACCAGTTGAGACCATTTCAAATTAGTTGAAACCAGATGAAACCAGTTAAAACCAGTTGAAACTAGTACAACCAGTTGAGACCAGTTAAAACCATTTGAAACCAGAAAAAAAACCAGTTAAGACCAGTCGAGAACAGTTGAGACCAGTTAAAACCAGTTGACACCAGTTGAACCCAATTAAAACCAGTTGAGTCCAGATGAAACCAGTTAAAACCAGTTGAGACCATTTCAAATTAGTTGAAACCAGATGAAACCAGTTAAAACCAGTTGAAACTAGTACAACCAGTTGAGACCAGTCAAAACCATTTGAAACCAGAAAAAAACAGTTAAGACCAATCGAGAACAGTTAAGGCCAGTTGAACCCAATTAAAACCAGTTGAGTCCAGATGAAACCAGTTGAAACCAGTTGAGACCATTTCAAATTAGTTGAAACCAGATGAAACCAGTTAAAACCAGTTGAAAGTAGTACAACCAGTTGAGACCAGTTAAAACCATTTGAAACCAGAAAAAAAACAGTTAAGACCAGTCGAGAACAGTTGAGACCAGTTAAAACCAGTTGACACCAGTTGAACCCAATTAAAACCAGTTGAGTCCAGATGAAACCAGTTGAAACCAGTTGAGACCAGTTAAAACCAGTTGACACCAGTTAGAAATAGTGATTCTATAGCATGACTTTACAAATTAAGATCAAAGTAGAAAATTGAGTTCACGATCATGTTTTCAAACGAAATTACTCTGTGTAATGACTATCAGTATTATAACGCTGATGAAATTGAATTAGCCCATGAAAGTTTCACTAAATTTCCAGTAAATTGGGTATTTGGTAATAATGACGCTAAGAGAAACATCTTGCTAGTATATTCGATGTGGTTATACAAGGATAGAAAATTCCTTGTATATGTTCTGTAGATTTCGTCGATTTTGTTACTCGCTAGAAATCTGTGCAAGGTTAGACAAAATGACAAAAATCCCCTATTGGGTAAATCGTATATTACATTGAAAACGGGTTTGAAACAGTTTCCAAAGTAAAACCGTCAAATTTACGTGCAAGGTAAACGAAATAATTCATTTTCAAGAAAGAGTGTGTTATGAATTCAAGTGAATGATACATGACCAATATAAGATGCTTGATAGTCGATTGCAGTTTGCCACAAGTACCAAACTATTTGAAAGTAATAGAAGAAATGAAAGGCCCTTTTTCTTCTCTATCCTAATTGCGTGTCCTATGGTTTCTTATCTTTGCGTCATTACTACCAATGACGCAGAATATAGTAAATTATATGAAGCAATGTTTTCACACACCGCAATTTTGTTAATCTGGTAGAGAGCTCTTTCTTCTTTGTTGAAAGGAAACAAATCATTAAAAATGTGAATTTAGTTTTCATTTCTGATGACACAAATCACACAAGTTTAAAAGAAACTGCATAATACAAGAACATAGTGATTCTACAGCATGACTTTACAAATTAGGATCGCACAATTTGGTTCACGATTGTGGTTTCAAAGTCTGTGTAATGAGTCTCGGCATTATAACGGTGCTGAAATCGAACTAGCAGAATTTTGGAAGTTTCATTGAATTTACGGTAAATTGGGTATTTGGCGGTAACGACGCAAAGTAGAGTAACATCGGAGAAAGAAATCAGTTACTGGGTGAATCGTACATGACACGTTCCCAGTGGTATAAAACCGTTAAATTTTGGTGCAAGATGTACTAAATGATTGGTTATCAAGAAAGAGAACGCTATGAATTACAATGTACATTTCATTGAAAACGGGTTCGAAACCGTTTCCAACGTAAAACCGTCAAATTTTCGTGCAAGGTAAAAGAAATAATCAATTTTCAAGAAAGAGTGTGACAAGTGAACAATTGCACATTACATTGAAAACGGGCTTGAACCCATTCCCAACGTGTAAAACCGTTAAAAATCTCGTGCAAGGTATACGAAATGATTGATTATCAAGAAACAGAACACTATGAACTCGTGAATGACAAATTACCAATTTTAGATGCTTGATAGTCTAATTACTTGCAGATTGCCACAAGTTTCAAAGAATTTGAAAGTAATAGAGAGAATGAAATGCCCTTTTTCTTCTCTCTCTGTAATTGCTTGTCCTATGGTTTCTTATTTTTGCGTCATTACTACCAATGACGCAATGTATAGTAAATTATATGTAACAACATATGTAACACAGCGCGAATTTTGTGAATTAGGTACAAAGCTCTTTCTTCTTTGTTGAAAGGAAACAAATCATTGAATTGGGAATTTCTTTCTTCTTTGTTGAAAGGAAACAAATCATTGAATTGGGAATTTCGTTTTCATTTCTTATGAGGCAAGTCACAAATTTAAAAGAAACTATGTGAATACAAGAAAATACTGATTCCATAGCATGACTTTACAAATGAAGAGCAAAGTAGACAATTTGGTTCACAATCATGTTTTAAAACGAAATGAGTCTGTGTAATGACTCTCGGTGTTATAACGGTGATGAAATCGAATTAGCCCATAATGAAAGTTTCACGGAATTTCCAGTAAATTGGGTATTTGGTAGTAACGACGCAAAGTAGAGGAACATCGGGCAAGTATATTCGATCTGGTATGCAAGGAGAGAAAATTCCTTGTATTTGTTCTGTCAATTTCGTCGATTTTGTTACTCGTTACAAATCTGTGCAAGGTTCGACAAAATGACAAGAATCCGTTATTGGGTAAATCGTATATTACTTTGAAAACTGGTTTGAAACCGTTTTCAACGTAAAACCGTCAAATTTTCGTGCAAGGTAAACGAAATAATTATTTTTCAAATAAGAGTGTGTTATGAATTGAAATGAATGATAAATGGCCAATATAAGATGCTTGATAGTCTATTGCAGTTTGCCACAAGTACCAAAGTATTTGAAAGTAATAGAACGAATGAAAGGCCTTTGGCAGTAACGACGCAAAATAAAGAAACATCGGAGAAAGAAATCCGTACTGGGTGAATCGTACATGGCATTGAAATCGGGCTTAAACCCGTTCCCAATGTGTAAAACCGCTAAATGTTCGTGCAAGGTGTACTAAATAGTTGGTTATCAAGAAAGAGAACGCTATGAATTCAAGCGAATAACAAGTGACAGCTGTACATTACATTGAAAACGGGCTTGAACCCGTTCCCAACGTGTAAAACCGTTAAAATTTCGTGCAAGGTACTAAAATAATTGATTATCAAGAAAGAGAACGCTATGAATTCGTGAATAACAAATTACCAATTTTAGATGCTTGATAATCTAATTACTTGCAGTTTGCCACAAATACCAAAGAATTTGAAAGTAATAGAGCGAATGAAATGCCCTTTTTCTTCTCTATCTTTGATTCCGTGTCCTGCGGTTTCTTATCTTTGCGTCATTACTTAAAATGACGCAATGTATAGTGAATTATATGTAACGACATATGTAACAAAGCGCGAATTTTGTGAATTTATTACAAAGCTCTTTGTTGAAAGGAAACAAATTTTGAATTTCGTTTTCATTTCTTATGACGAAATTCACAAGTTTAAATGAAACTGCGTAAATACAAGAAAATACTGATTCTATAGCATGACTTTACAAATTAAGATCAAAGTAGACAATTTGGTTCACAATCATGTTTTAAAACGAAATGAGTCCGTGTAATGACTCTCGGTGTTATAACGGAAGATGAAATCGAATTAGCCCATAATGAAAGTTTCACGGAATTTCCAGTAAATTGGGTATTTGGTAGTAACGACGCAAAGTAGAGAAACATCGGACAAGTATATTCGATCTGGTATCCAAGGAGAGAAAATTCCTTGTATTTGTTTTGTCGATTTCGTCGATTTTGTTACTTGCTAGAAATCTGTGCAAGGTTCGACAAAACAAAAATAAGTTATTAGGTAAATCGTACATTACGTTGAAATAAAAAAAAACATTTCCAACGTAAAAGCGTCAATTTTTCGTGCAACGTAAACGAAATAATTAATTTTCAAGAAAGACTGCGCTGTGAATTCAAGTAAATGATAAATGACCAATGTAAGATGCATGATAGTCTATTGCCGTTTGCCACAAGTACTAAAGTATTTGAAAGTAATAGAACGAATGAAATGCCTTTTTTCTTCTCTATCCTTTAATTGCGTGTCCTATGGTTTCTTATCTTTGCGTCATTACAACCAATAACGCAATGTATAGTAAATTATATGTAACAATGTTTTCACACACCGCGAATTATGTGAATCTGGTAGAAAAGCTCTTTCTTCTTTCTTGAAAGGAAACAAATCATTAAAAATGTAAATTTTGTTTTCATTTCTTATGACGCAAATCAGAAGTTTAAAAGAAACTGCATGAATACAAGAAAATAGTGATTCTATAGCATGACAAATAGAGATCAGACAATTTGGTTCACGATCATGGTTTCAAAGTCTGTGTAATGAGTGTCGGCATTATAACGGTGCTGAAATCGAATTAGCACAATTTTCGAATTTCATTGAATTTACGGTAAATTGGGTATTTGGCAGTAACGACGCAAAGTAGAGAAACATCGGAGAAAGAAATCCGTTACTGGGTGAATCGTACATGACATTGAAATCGGGCTTGAACCTGTTCCCAATGGTATAAAACCGTTAAATTTTCGTGCAAGGTGCACTAGATAATTGGTTATCAAGAAAGAGAACGCTATGAATTCAAGTGAATGACAAATGAACAATTGTACATTACATTGAAAACGGGCTTGAACCCATTCAAAACGTGTAAAACCGTTAAAATTTCGGGCAAGGTATACGAAAAAATTGATTATCAAAAAAGGGAACGTTATGAATTCCTGAATGACAAATGACCAATTTTAGATGCTTGATAGTCTAATTACTTCCAGTTTGCCACAAGTACCAAAGAATTTTAAAGTAATAGAGCGAATGAAATGCCCTTTTTCTTCTCTATCTTTAATTGCGTGTCCTATGGTTTCTTATCTTTGCGTCATTACTTAAAATGACGCAATGTATAGTGAATTATATGTAACGACACATGTAACAAAGCGCGAATTTTGTGAATTTATTACAAAGCTCTTTGTTGAAAGGAAACAAATTTTGAATTTCGTTTTCATTTCTTATGACGCAATTCACAAGTTTAAATGAAACTGCGTAAATACAAGAAAATAGTGATTCTATAGCATAACTTTACAAATTAAGATCAAAGTAGATAATTTGGTTCACAATCATGTTTTAAAACGAGATGAGTCTGTGTAATGACTCTCGGTGTTATAACGGTGATGAAATCGAATTAGCTCATAATGAAAGTTTCACTTAATTTCAAGTAAATTTGGTATTTGGTAGCAAACGACGCAAAGTAGAGAAACATCGGGCAAGTATATTCCATGTGTTATACAAGGAGAGAAAATTCCTTGTATTTGTTCTGTTGATTTCGTCGATTTTGTTACTCGCTAGAAATCTGTGCAAGGTTAGACAAAATCCGTTATTGGGTAAATCGTACATTACATTGAAAACGGGTTCGAAACCGTTCCCAACGTAAAACCGTCAAATTTTCGTGCAAGGTAAGAGAAATATTCAATTTTCAAGAAAGAGTGTGTTAGGAATTCAGGTGAATGATAGATGACCAATATAAGATGCTTGATAGTCTATTGTAGTTTGCCACAAGTACCAAAGTATTTGAAAGTAATAGAACGAATGAAAGGCCTTTTTTTCTTCTCTATCCTTTAATTGCGTGTCGTAGGGTTTCTTATCTTTGCGTCATTACTACCAATGACATAAAATATAGCAAATTATATGTAGCAATGTTTTCATTCACCGCGAATTTTGTAAATCTGGAAGAGAGCTCTTCCCTCTTTGTTGAAAGGAAACAAATCATTGAATTGGGAATTTCGTTTTCCTTTCTTATGACGCAATTCACAAGTTTAAAAGAAACTGCGTGAATACAAGAAAATGCTATATAGCATGACTTTACAAATTAAGATCAAAGTAGACAATTTGGTTCACAATCATGTTTTAAAACGAAATGAGTCTGTGTAATGACTCTCGGTGTTATAACGGTGATGAAATCGAATTAGCCCATAATGAAAGTTTCACGGAATTTCCAGTAAATTGGGTATTTGATAGTAACGACGCAAAGTAGAGAAACATCGGACAAGTATATTCGATCTGGTATGCAAGGAGAGAAAATTCCTGGTATTTGTTCTGTCGATTTCGTCGATTTTGTTACTCGTTACAAATCTGTGCAAGGTTCGACAAAATTAGAAAAATCCGTTATTGAGTAAATCGTACATTACTTTGAAAACGGGTTTGAAACCGTTTTCAACGTAAAACCGTCAAATTTTCGTGCAAGTAAACGAAATTATTATTTTTTTAAATAAGAGTGTGTTATGAATTGTAGTTTGCCACAAGAACCAAAGTATTTGAAAGTAATAGAACGTGATAGTAATAGAAAGAAGAAAGTAATAGTAATAGAAAGGCCTTTTTTTCTTCTCTATCCTTTAATTGCGTGTCGTAGGGTGTCTTCTCTTTGCGTCATTACTACCAATGACGTAAAATAAAGTAAATTATATGTAGCAATGTTTTCATTCACCACGAATTTCATCTGGTAGAGAGCTCTTCCCTCTTTGTTGAAAGGAAACAAATCATTGAATTGGGAATTTCGTTTTCATTTCTTATGACGCAATTCACAAGTTTAAAAGAAACTGCGTGAATACAAGAAAATAGTGATTCTATAGCATAACTTTACAAATTAAGATCAAAGTAGATAATTTGGTTCACAATCATGTTTTAAAACGAGATGAGTCTGTGTAATGACTCTCGGTGTTATAACGGTGATGAAATCGAATTAGCTCATAATGAAAGTTTCACTTAATTTCAAGTAAATTTGGTATTTGGTAGCAAACGACGCAAAGTAGAGAAACATCGGGCAAGTATATTCCATGTGTTATACAAGGAGAGAAAATTCCTTGTATTTGTTCTGTTGATTTCGTCGATTTTGTTACTCGCTAGAAATCTGTGCAAGGTTAGACAAAATCCGTTATTGGGTAAATCGTACATTACATTGAAAACGGGTTCGAAACCGTTCCCAACGTAAAACCGTCAAATTTTCGTGCAAGGTAAGAGAAATAATCAATTTTCAAGAAAGAGTGTGTTAGGAATTCAGGTGAATGATAGATGACCAATATAAGATGCTTGATAGTCTATTGTAGTTTGCCACAAGTACCAAAGTATTTGAAAGTAATAGAACGAATGAAAGGCCTTTTTTTCTTCTCTATCCTTTTAATTGCGTGTCGTAGGGTTTCTTATCTTTGCGTCATTACTACCAATGACATAAAATATAGCAAATTATATGTAGCAATGTTTTCATTCACCGCGAATTTTGTAAATCTGGAAGAGAGCTCTTCCCTCTTTGTTGAAAGGAAACAAATCATTGAATTGGGAATTTCGTTTTCCTTTCTTATGACGCAATTCACAAGTTTAAAAGAAACTGCGTGAATACAAGAAAATGCTATAGCATGACTTTACAAATTAAGATCAAAGTAGACAATTTGGTTCACAATCATGTTTTAAAACGAAATGAGTCTGTGTAATGACTCTCGGTGTTATAACGGTGATGAAATCGAATTAGCCCATAATGAAAGTTTCACGAAATTTCCAGTAAATTGGGTATTTGATAGTAACGACGCAAAGTAGAGAAACATCGATCTGGCATGCAAGGAGAGAAAATTCCTGGTATTTGTTCTGTCGATTTCGTCGATTTTGTTACTCGTTACAAATCTGTGCAAGGTTCGTCAAATGCCTTCCGAAGATCTATGAATTCAACTCCAGAAATTTGATTATCTATATTCAAAGACCACTGATTCACAAGTTTTGCAAGAGCAGTTGATGTGGAATGAAATGGTCTGAAACCAGATTGATTAGGGTGTAGTAAATCATTCGCATTCATGAATTCGCTCAGTTGTTGATGTACGGTCCTTTCGATAATTTTACTCACTGTTGGTAAGATTGAAATGGGGCGATAGTTATTCAACGAAAAAATATCTCCTGCTTTGAATATTGGTACTACAAGAGCCTTTTTCCATTCATGTGGAACACCTCCCGTAGACAGGGATTTGTTAATGATATCGCAAAGAGATTCTGCAATAACATTCTTTGTCATCTTTAAAAGTTTGTAGCCGATGTGACCTTCTCCGGTTGCTTTATCTATGCCAAGAAGCTCGAACTGTCTAAATACAAAATCTCTCGTTATCATACTTAATTTAAATTGAGAATGAGAAGGAACAAAGCCTTTGTCCTCATCTAATATCATTTGAGAAGTATTTCTCTGCAGATCTTTTGTAATTTTAGTAGCATTAGATATGAAAAAATTGTTGAATGCTTCAGCAATAATTGCGTTGTCCGATACTTCTGCATCATCAACCTTTATGGTATTGGGAGAAATGAGTGATGATTTAGGCGTAAATTCTCTCAAGCTCTTCCACATTTTTTTACTGCTGTTACGATTTTGTAAAATTTGGTCAGTGTTATACTGTTTTTTTCTTATTCTCATGAGATGAGTAACTTTGTGTTTTAGACATTTATAGGTATTCCAAAGATCATTGCTGTTGTTAGTTTTAGGAGCTTTGAGAACTTTATCACGTTCCGTCATGAGCTTAACAACCTCATTAGATATCCATGGACATGCATGTTTTCTTATCCGCTTTTTGCGCAAAGGTATATGCTTGTTGACAACATTATTGAAAAGAGTCAACCACATATCCCACGTATCATCAACGTCGTCTATATCTTTTATGACCTGCCACGGAGCACTTCTCAAATCACTATAAAATTCCTCCTCATTAAGATTTATTAATGAGCGAAATTACGCACATTCAGATTTTTGATGGATCTTTGCACTGAAGTCCCGAATAGCATATACCAAATAATGATCACTAATGCTAGTCTCAAATATTCCCCATTCACTGTAAAGTTCTTTGATACAAATATCAAATCAATTAAAGTAAAAGCAGTAAAAGTAGAAGCAGTATTTGTAACTGACTTGGTCCGTACATATTTGTATAAAACATAACTTTTTCGGCATTCACATCATGTTGGTGTGGCATATAATTACAATTGAAATCACCTAATATAATACTGTACAACTCATATGTTCCGAGAGAGCAGAGCCCAAAGTCCTCTCTAATTCGTCAAAGAAATCAGCGTGAGAATTCGGAGGTCTGTAAAATTCCCCTACAAGGATGGAAGGCTTATTTGGATAATTCTATTCAAACCAAAGGCATTCTAAAATAGATGAATTCAAATCGTCTCTTATTTTATAGTTGAATCTTTTGGAAATATATACAGCCACACCGCCACCATGTCTTGTACGGTCTCTATCTAACAAACCAGTTAAAGCAAGTTGAGACCAGTTGAAACCAGATGAAACCAGTTAAAACCAGTTGAAACTAGTACAACCAGTTGAGACCAGGTAAAACCATTTGAAACCAGTAAAAAAAACAGTTAAGACCAGTCGAGAACAGTTGAGGCCAGTTGAAACCAGTTGAGACCAGTTAAAACCAGTTGACACCAGTTGAACCCAATTAAAACCAGTTGAGTCCAGATGAAACCAATTGAAACCAGTTGAGACCCTTTCAAATTAGTTAAAACCAGATGAAACCAGTAAAAACCAGTTGAAACTAGTACAACCAGTTGAGATCAGTTAAAACCATTTGAAACCCGGAAAAAAAGCAGTTAAGACCAGTTGAGACCAGTTTAAACCAGTTAAAACCAGCTGAGACCAGGTGAACCCAGTTCAAACCAGTTGAGGCCAGCTGAGACCAGTTGAAACCAGTTCAAACCAGTTGAGGCCAGCTGAAACCAGTCCAAATCAGTTGAGACCAGTTGAAACCAGTTAAAACCAGTTGAGAGCAGTTCAAACCAGTTGAAACCAGATGAAACGAGTTCAAACCAGTTGAAACCAGTTAAAAAAAGTTGAGACCAGTTTAAACCAGTTGATATCAGATGAAACCAGTTCAAACTAGTTGAGACCAGTTCAAACCAGTTGAAATCAGTTGAACCCAATTAAAACCTGTTGAGACCAGATCAAACCCGTTCAAACCGGATGAACCCAATTAAAATCAGTTGAGACCAGTTCAAACCAGTCAAAACAAGTTGAGACCAGTTAAAACCAGATGAAACCAGTTAAAACCAGTTGAGAGCAGTTCAAACTAGTTGAAACCAGATGAAACCAGTTAAAACCAGTTGAGAGCAGTTCAAACCAGTTGAAACCAGATGAAACCAGTTCAAACCAGTTTAAAGCAGTTAAAAAAAGTTGAGACCAGTTCAAACCAGTTGAAATCAGATGAAACCAATTGAAACTAGTTGAGACCAGTTCAAACCAGTTGAAATCAGTTGAACCCAGTTAAAGCAAGTTGAGACCAGTTGAAACCAGATGAAACCAGTTAAAACCAGTTGAAACTAGTACAACCAGTTGAGACCAGGTAAAACTATTTGAAACCCGGAAAAAAAGCAGTTAAGACCAGTTCAAACCAGTTCAAACCAGCTGAGACCAGTTGAACCCAGTTCAAACCAGTTGAGGCCAGCTGAGACCAGTTGAAACCAGATGAAACCAGTTAAAACCAGTTGAAACTAGTACAACCAGTTGAGACCAGGTTAAACCATTTGAAAGCAGAAAAAAAACAGTTAAGACCAGGTGAGAACAGTTGAGTCCAGTTGAAACCAGTTGAGACCAGTTAAAACCAGTTGACACCAGTTGAACCCAATTAAAACCAGTTGAGTCCAGATGAAACCAATTGAAACCAGTTGAGACCCTTTCAAATTAGTTAAAACCAGATGAAACCAGTAAAAACCAGTTGAAACTAATACAACCAGTTGAGATCAGATAAAAAAATTTGAAACCCGGAAAAAAAGCAGTTAAGACCAGTTCAGACCAGTTGAACCCAGTTCAAACCAGTTGAGGCCAGCTGAGACCAGTTGAAACCAGTTCAATCCAGTTGAGGCCAGCTGAAACCAGTCCAAATCAGTTGAGACCAGTTGAAACCAGTTAAAACCAGTTGAGACCAATTCAAAAGTTGAGACCAGTTGAAACCAGTTAAAACCAGTTGAGAGCAGTTCAAACCAGTTGAAACCAAATGAAACGAGTTCAAACCAGTTGAAACCAGTTTAAAAAAATTGAGACCAGTTTAAACCAGTTGATATCAGATGAAACCAGTTCAAACTAGTTGAGACCAGTTCAAACCAGTTGAAATCAGTTGAACCCAATTAAAACCTGTTGAGACCAGATCAAACCCGTTCAAACCGGAAGAACCCAATTAAAATCAGTTGAGACCAGTTCAAACCAGTTAAAACAAGTTGAGACCAGTTAAAACGAGATGAAACCAGTTAAAACCAGATGAAACCAGTTAAAACCAGTTGAGATCAGTTCAAACCAGTTGAAACCAGATGAAACCAGTTCAAACCAGTTTAAACCAGTTAAAACAAGTTGAGACTAGTTGAAACCAGATGACACCAGTTAAAACCAGTTGAGAGCAGTTCAAACCAGTTGAAACCAGATGAAACCAGTTCAAACCAGTTTAAACCAGTTAAAAAAAGTTGAGACCAGTTCAAACCAGTTGAAATCAGATGAAACCAATTGAAACTAGTTGAGACCAGTTCAAACCAGTTGAAATCTTTTGAACCCAGTTAAAACCAGTTGAGACCAGTTCAAACCAGTTAAAGCAAGTTGAGACCAGTTGAAACCAGATGAAACCAGTTAAAACCAGTTGAAACTAGTACAACCAGTTGAGACCAGGTAAAACCATTTGAAACCAGAAAAAAAACAGTTAAGACCAGTCGAGAACAGTTGAAGCCAGTTGAAACCAGTTGAGACCAGTTAAAACCAGTTGACACCAGTTGAACCCAATTAAAACCAGTTGAGTCCAGATGAAACCAATTGAAACCAGTTGAGACCCTTTCAAATTAGTTAAAACCAGATGAAACCAGTAAAAAGCAGTTGAAACTAGAACAACCAGTTGAGATCAGTTAAAACCATTTGAAACCCGGAAAAAAAGCAGTTAAGACCAGTTGAGACCAGTTCAAACCAGTTCAAACCAGCTGAGACCAGCTGAACCCAGTTCAAATCAGTTGAGGCCAGCTGAGACCAGTTGAAACCAGTTCAAACCAGTTGAGGCCAGCTGAAACCAGTCCAAATTAGTTGAGACCAGTTGAAACCAGTTAAAACCAGTTGAGAGCAGTTCAAACCAGTTGAAACCAGATGAATCGAGTTCAAACCAGTTGAAACCAGTTAAAAAAATGAGACCAGTTTAAACCAGTTGATATCAGATGAAACCAGTTCAAACTAGTTGAGACCAGTTCAACCCAATTGAAATCAGTTGAACCCAATTAAAACCTGTTGAGACCAGATCAAACCCGTTCAAACCGGATGAACCAAATTAAAATCAGTTGAGACCAGTTCAAACCAGTTAAAACAAGTTGAGACCAGTTAAAACCAGATAAAACCAGTTAAAACCAGTTGAGAGCAGTTCAAACCAGTTGAAACCAGATGAAACCAGTTCAAACCAGTTTAAACCATTCAAAAGAAGTTGAGACTAGTTGAAACCAGATGAAACCAGTTAAAACCAGTTGAGAGCAGTTCAAACCAGTTGAAACCAGATGAAACCAGTTCAAACCAGTTTAAACCAGTTAAAAAAAGTTGAGACCAGTTCAAACCAGTTGAAATCAGATGAAACCAATTGAAACTAGTTGAGACCAGTTCAAACCAGTTGAAATCAGTTGAACCCAGTTAAATCCAGTTGAGACCAGTTCAAACCAGTTAAAGCAAGTTGAGACCAGTTGAAACCAGATGAAACCAGTTAAAACCAGTTGAGACCAGGTAAAACCATTTGAAACCAGAAAAAACAGTAAAGACCAGTCGAGAGCAGTTGAGGCCAGTTAAAACCAGTTGAGACCAGTTGAAACCAGTTGACACCAGTTGAACCCAATTAAAACCAGTTGAGTCCAGATGAACCCAATTGAAACCAGTTTAGACCCTTTCAGATTAGTTAAAACCAGATGAAACCAGTAAAAAGCAGTTGAAACTAGTACAACCAGTTCAAACCAGTTAAAACCAGCTGAGACCAGTTGAACCCAGTTCAAACCGGTTGAGGCCATCTGAAACCAGTCCAAATCAGTTGAGACCAGTTGAAACCAGTTAAAACCAGTTGAGAGCAGTTCAAACCAGTTGAAACCAGATGAAACGAGTTCAAACCAGTTGAAACCAGTTAAAAAAAGTTGAGACCAGTTTAAACCAGTTGATATCAGATGAAACCAGTTCAAACTAGTTGAGACCAGTTCAAACGAGTTGAAATCAGTTGAACCCAATTAAAACCTGTTGAGACCAGATCAAACCCGTTCAAACCGGATGAACCCAATTAAAATCAATTGAAACCAGTTCAAACCAGTTAAAACAAGTTGAGACCAGTTCAAACCAGATGAAACCAGTTAAAACCAGTTGAGAGCAGTTCAAACCAGTTGAAACCAGATGAAACCAGTTCAAACCAGTTTAAACCAGTTAAAACAAGTTGAGACCAGTTGAAACCAGATGAAACCAGTTAAAACCAATTGAGAGCAGTTGAAACCAGTTGAAACCAGATGAAACCAGTTCAAACCAGTTTAAACCAGTTAAAAAAAGTTGAGACCAGTTCAAACCAGTTGAAATCAGATGAAACCAATTGAAACTAGTTGAGACCAGTTCAAACCAGTTGAAATCAGTTGAACCCAGTTAAAACCAGTTGAGACCAGTTCAAACCAGTTAAAGCAAGTTGAGACCAGTTGAAACCAGATGAAACCAATTAAAAGTAGTTGAGCTCAGATGAAACCAGTTAAAACCAGTTGAGACCATTTCAAATTAGTTGAAACCAGATGAAACTAGTACAACCAGTTGAGACCAGTCAAAACCATTTGAAACCAGAAAAAAACAGTTAAGACCAATCGAGAACAGTTAAGGCCAGTTGAAACCAATTAAAACCAGTTGAGTCCAGATGAAACCAGTTGAAACCAGTTGAGACCATTTCAAATTAGTTGAAACCAGATGAAACCAGTTAAAACCAGTTGAAACTAGTACAACCAGTTGAGACCAGTTAAAACCATTTGAAACCAGAAAAAAAACCAGTTAAGACCAGTCGAGAACAGTTGAGACCAGTTAAAACCAGTTGACACCAGTTGAACCCAATTAAAACCAGTTGAGTCCAGATGAAACCAGTTAAAACCAGTTGAGACCATTTCAAATTAGTTGAAACCAGATGAAACCAGTTAAAACCAGTTGAAACTAGTACAACCAGTTGAGACCAGTCAAAACCATTTGAAACCAGAAAAAAACAGTTAAGACCAATCGAGAACAGTTAAGGCCAGTTGAACCCAATTAAAACCAGTTGAGTCCAGATGAAACCAGTTGAAACCAGTTGAGACCATTTCAAATTAGTTGAAACCAGATGAAACCAGTTAAAACCAGTTGAAACTAGTACAACCAGTTGAGACCAGTTAAAACCATTTGAAACCAGAAAAAAAACAGTTAAGACCAGTCGAGAACAGTTGAGACCAGTTAAAACCAGTTGACACCAGTTGAACCCAATTAAAACCAGTTGAGTCCAGATGAAACCAGTTGAAACCAGTTGAAACCCGGAAAAAAAGCAGTTAAGACCAGTTGAGACCAGTTCAAACCAGTTCAAACCAGCTGAGACCAGCTGAACCCAGTTCAAATCAGTTGAGGCCAGCTGAGACCAGTTGAAACCAGTTCAAACCAGTTGAGGCCAGCTGAAACCAGTCCAAATTAGTTGAGACCAGTTGAAACCAGTTAAAACCAGTTGAGAGCAGTTCAAACCAGTTGAAACCAGATGAATCGAGTTCAAACCAGTTGAAACCAGTTAAAAAAATGAGACCAGTTTAAACCAGTTGATATCAGATGAAACCAGTTCAAACTAGTTGAGACCAGTTCAACCCAATTGAAATCAGTTGAACCCAATTAAAACCTGTTGAGACCAGATCAAACCCGTTCAAACCGGATGAACCAAATTAAAATCAGTTGAGACCAGTTCAAACCAGTTAAAACAAGTTGAGACCAGTTAAAACCAGATAAAACCAGTTAAAACCAGTTGAGAGCAGTTCAAACCAGTTGAAACCAGATGAAACCAGTTCAAACCAGTTTAAACCATTCAAAAGAAGTTGAGACTAGTTGAAACCAGATGAAACCAGTTAAAACCAGTTGAGAGCAGTTCAAACCAGTTGAAACCAGATGAAACCAGTTCAAACCAGTTTAAACCAGTTAAAAAAAGTTGAGACCAGTTCAAACCAGTTGAAATCAGATGAAACCAATTGAAACTAGTTGAGACCAGTTCAAACCAGTTGAAATCAGTTGAACCCAGTTAAATCCAGTTGAGACCAGTTCAAACCAGTTAAAGCAAGTTGAGACCAGTTGAAACCAGATGAAACCAGTTAAAACCAGTTGAGACCAGGTAAAACCATTTGAAACCAGAAAAAACAGTAAAGACCAGTCGAGAGCAGTTGAGGCCAGTTAAAACCAGTTGAGACCAGTTGAAACCAGTTGACACCAGTTGAACCCAATTAAAACCAGTTGAGTCCAGATGAACCCAATTGAAACCAGTTTAGACCCTTTCAGATTAGTTAAAACCAGATGAAACCAGTAAAAAGCAGTTGAAACTAGTACAACCAGTTCAAACCAGTTAAAACCAGCTGAGACCAGTTGAACCCAGTTCAAACCGGTTGAGGCCATCTGAAACCAGTCCAAATCAGTTGAGACCAGTTGAAACCAGTTAAAACCAGTTGAGAGCAGTTCAAACCAGTTGAAACCAGATGAAACGAGTTCAAACCAGTTGAAACCAGTTAAAAAAAGTTGAGACCAGTTTAAACCAGTTGATATCAGATGAAACCAGTTCAAACTAGTTGAGACCAGTTCAAACGAGTTGAAATCAGTTGAACCCAATTAAAACCTGTTGAGACCAGATCAAACCCGTTCAAACCGGATGAACCCAATTAAAATCAATTGAAACCAGTTCAAACCAGTTAAAACAAGTTGAGACCAGTTCAAACCAGATGAAACCAGTTAAAACCAGTTGAGAGCAGTTCAAACCAGTTGAAACCAGATGAAACCAGTTCAAACCAGTTTAAACCAGTTAAAACAAGTTGAGACCAGTTGAAACCAGATGAAACCAGTTAAAACCAATTGAGAGCAGTTGAAACCAGTTGAAACCAGATGAAACCAGTTCAAACCAGTTTAAACCAGTTAAAAAAAGTTGAGACCAGTTCAAACCAGTTGAAATCAGATGAAACCAATTGAAACTAGTTGAGACCAGTTCAAACCAGTTGAAATCAGTTGAACCCAGTTAAAACCAGTTGAGACCAGTTCAAACCAGTTAAAGCAAGTTGAGACCAGTTGAAACCAGATGAAACCAATTAAAAGTAGTTGAGCTCAGATGAAACCAGTTAAAACCAGTTGAGACCATTTCAAATTAGTTGAAACCAGATGAAACTAGTACAACCAGTTGAGACCAGTCAAAACCATTTGAAACCAGAAAAAAACAGTTAAGACCAATCGAGAACAGTTAAGGCCAGTTGAAACCAATTAAAACCAGTTGAGTCCAGATGAAACCAGTTGAAACCAGTTGAGACCATTTCAAATTAGTTGAAACCAGATGAAACCAGTTAAAACCAGTTGAAACTAGTACAACCAGTTGAGACCAGTTAAAACCATTTGAAACCAGAAAAAAAACCAGTTAAGACCAGTCGAGAACAGTTGAGACCAGTTAAAACCAGTTGACACCAGTTGAACCCAATTAAAACCAGTTGAGTCCAGATGAAACCAGTTAAAACCAGTTGAGACCATTTCAAATTAGTTGAAACCAGATGAAACCAGTTAAAACCAGTTGAAACTAGTACAACCAGTTGAGACCAGTCAAAACCATTTGAAACCAGAAAAAAACAGTTAAGACCAATCGAGAACAGTTAAGGCCAGTTGAACCCAATTAAAACCAGTTGAGTCCAGATGAAACCAGTTGAAACCAGTTGAGACCATTTCAAATTAGTTGAAACCAGATGAAACCAGTTAAAACCAGTTGAAACTAGTACAACCAGTTGAGACCAGTTAAAACCATTTGAAACCAGAAAAAAAACAGTTAAGACCAGTCGAGAACAGTTGAGACCAGTTAAAACCAGTTGACACCAGTTGAACCCAATTAAAACCAGTTGAGTCCAGATGAAACCAGTTGAAACCAGTTGAGACCAGTTAAAACCAGTTGACACCAGTTAGAAATAGTGATTCTATAGCATGACTTTACAAATTAAGATCAAAGTAGAAAATTGAGTTCACGATCATGTTTTCAAACGAAATTACTCTGTGTAATGACTATCAGTATTATAACGCTGATGAAATTGAATTAGCCCATGAAAGTTTCACTAAATTTCCAGTAAATTGGGTATTTGGTAATAATGACGCTAAGAGAAACATCTTGCTAGTATATTCGATGTGGTTATACAAGGATAGAAAATTCCTTGTATATGTTCTGTAGATTTCGTCGATTTTGTTACTCGCTAGAAATCTGTGCAAGGTTAGACAAAATGACAAAAATCCCCTATTGGGTAAATCGTATATTACATTGAAAACGGGTTTGAAACAGTTTCCAAAGTAAAACCGTCAAATTTACGTGCAAGGTAAACGAAATAATTCATTTTCAAGAAAGAGTGTGTTATGAATTCAAGTGAATGATACATGACCAATATAAGATGCTTGATAGTCGATTGCAGTTTGCCACAAGTACCAAACTATTTGAAAGTAATAGAAGAAATGAAAGGCCCTTTTTCTTCTCTATCCTAATTGCGTGTCCTATGGTTTCTTATCTTTGCGTCATTACTACCAATGACGCAGAATATAGTAAATTATATGAAGCAATGTTTTCACACACCGCAATTTTGTTAATCTGGTAGAGAGCTCTTTCTTCTTTGTTGAAAGGAAACAAATCATTAAAAATGTGAATTTAGTTTTCATTTCTGATGACACAAATCACACAAGTTTAAAAGAAACTGCATAATACAAGAACATAGTGATTCTACAGCATGACTTTACAAATTAGGATCGCACAATTTGGTTCACGATTGTGGTTTCAAAGTCTGTGTAATGAGTCTCGGCATTATAACGGTGCTGAAATCGAACTAGCAGAATTTTGGAAGTTTCATTGAATTTACGGTAAATTGGGTATTTGGCGGTAACGACGCAAAGTAGAGTAACATCGGAGAAAGAAATCAGTTACTGGGTGAATCGTACATGACACGTTCCCAGTGGTATAAAACCGTTAAATTTTGGTGCAAGATGTACTAAATGATTGGTTATCAAGAAAGAGAACGCTATGAATTACAATGTACATTTCATTGAAAACGGGTTCGAAACCGTTTCCAACGTAAAACCGTCAAATTTTCGTGCAAGGTAAAAGAAATAATCAATTTTCAAGAAAGAGTGTGACAAGTGAACAATTGCACATTACATTGAAAACGGGCTTGAACCCATTCCCAACGTGTAAAACCGTTAAAAATCTCGTGCAAGGTATACGAAATGATTGATTATCAAGAAACAGAACACTATGAACTCGTGAATGACAAATTACCAATTTTAGATGCTTGATAGTCTAATTACTTGCAGATTGCCACAAGTTTCAAAGAATTTGAAAGTAATAGAGAGAATGAAATGCCCTTTTTCTTCTCTCTCTGTAATTGCTTGTCCTATGGTTTCTTATTTTTGCGTCATTACTACCAATGACGCAATGTATAGTAAATTATATGTAACAACATATGTAACACAGCGCGAATTTTGTGAATTAGGTACAAAGCTCTTTCTTCTTTGTTGAAAGGAAACAAATCATTGAATTGGGAATTTCTTTCTTCTTTGTTGAAAGGAAACAAATCATTGAATTGGGAATTTCGTTTTCATTTCTTATGAGGCAAGTCACAAATTTAAAAGAAACTATGTGAATACAAGAAAATACTGATTCCATAGCATGACTTTACAAATGAAGAGCAAAGTAGACAATTTGGTTCACAATCATGTTTTAAAACGAAATGAGTCTGTGTAATGACTCTCGGTGTTATAACGGTGATGAAATCGAATTAGCCCATAATGAAAGTTTCACGGAATTTCCAGTAAATTGGGTATTTGGTAGTAACGACGCAAAGTAGAGGAACATCGGGCAAGTATATTCGATCTGGTATGCAAGGAGAGAAAATTCCTTGTATTTGTTCTGTCAATTTCGTCGATTTTGTTACTCGTTACAAATCTGTGCAAGGTTCGACAAAATGACAAGAATCCGTTATTGGGTAAATCGTATATTACTTTGAAAACTGGTTTGAAACCGTTTTCAACGTAAAACCGTCAAATTTTCGTGCAAGGTAAACGAAATAATTATTTTTCAAATAAGAGTGTGTTATGAATTGAAATGAATGATAAATGGCCAATATAAGATGCTTGATAGTCTATTGCAGTTTGCCACAAGTACCAAAGTATTTGAAAGTAATAGAACGAATGAAAGGCCTTTGGCAGTAACGACGCAAAATAAAGAAACATCGGAGAAAGAAATCCGTACTGGGTGAATCGTACATGGCATTGAAATCGGGCTTAAACCCGTTCCCAATGTGTAAAACCGCTAAATGTTCGTGCAAGGTGTACTAAATAGTTGGTTATCAAGAAAGAGAACGCTATGAATTCAAGCGAATAACAAGTGACAGCTGTACATTACATTGAAAACGGGCTTGAACCCGTTCCCAACGTGTAAAACCGTTAAAATTTCGTGCAAGGTACTAAAATAATTGATTATCAAGAAAGAGAACGCTATGAATTCGTGAATAACAAATTACCAATTTTAGATGCTTGATAATCTAATTACTTGCAGTTTGCCACAAATACCAAAGAATTTGAAAGTAATAGAGCGAATGAAATGCCCTTTTTCTTCTCTATCTTTGATTCCGTGTCCTGCGGTTTCTTATCTTTGCGTCATTACTTAAAATGACGCAATGTATAGTGAATTATATGTAACGACATATGTAACAAAGCGCGAATTTTGTGAATTTATTACAAAGCTCTTTGTTGAAAGGAAACAAATTTGAATTTCGTTTTCATTTCTTATGACGAAATTCACAAGTTTAAATGAAACTGCGTAAATACAAGAAAATACTGATTCTATAGCATGACTTTACAAATTAAGATCAAAGTAGACAATTTGGTTCACAATCATGTTTTAAAACGAAATGAGTCCGTGTAATGACTCTCGGTGTTATAACGGAAGATGAAATCGAATTAGCCCATAATGAAAGTTTCACGGAATTTCCAGTAAATTGGGTATTTGGTAGTAACGACGCAAAGTAGAGAAACATCGGACAAGTATATTCGATCTGGTATCCAAGGAGAGAAAATTCCTTGTATTTGTTTTGTCGATTTCGTCGATTTTGTTACTTGCTAGAAATCTGTGCAAGGTTCGACAAAACAAAAATAAGTTATTAGGTAAATCGTACATTACGTTGAAATAAAAAAAAACATTTCCAACGTAAAAGCGTCAATTTTTCGTGCAACGTAAACGAAATAATTAATTTTCAAGAAAGACTGCGCTGTGAATTCAAGTAAATGATAATGACCAATGTAAGATGCATGATAGTCTATTGCCGTTTGCCACAAGTACTAAAGTATTTGAAAGTAAAAGAAAGCAACATCAACATAACATGACATAAGATTTGAGATCGTTGAATGCGTTGGAGAGGGTTTGGAATATAATCATAATAAGCAGGGATTTCTCTTTGTTTTTGATGGCAACATTTTCCTGCCCACTCATGAGCGTTACGATCTAATGGTATATGCACCCTTGTTGATGTTCTAAAGCGATTCCCATATAGTTCACAGGGATATCCCCATGCTATAAATCGTGCAAGTTTATCATACTTGGCATTTTCTCTACTTTTGTTTTAATTTGCCGATTTATGTGCAGAAATATTAAGTGAGTTGTACTAATGTATTATTCTCAATTTGCCATATATCCAATTCTTGTTGCAATAGCATAATGCTCAGTATATGATGACGTACAAAAAAAAAAATAACAAGACTGATCAAGATCTCATGATAACTTTGCCGGCAGTTCATATACCCAAATTGCTGTGTTTATACAAGTCTATATAAAGAATACCGAGACGTAAGCAGAATCAGCAGCGAAATGTTGGTTGAATAAACACAGAGATTCCCCATTTGGCTCAAGCGACGAAATCTAATTCAAAATCTAAATCAAAACACACACCACGCAGAATCCCGCATTACAATAAATTGTGCAGTGGGAGAGAAAAAAAAAGATCACCTTCAAAGATACTGGGATTTCAATGGACACCAAGCGATCGTAATGACAGTTTATCTCCTTCCAAATGCAATTTATTTTGATGGGCGTATTCAGGTTTGCTGAACTCGAAAGTACACGTTCCCTTTCTCTATACCACCACGAGTTAAAGTGCGGTTCAAATAAGCCAGTTCTAAGTTCGCTCATCGATCATGTGCACATACATGTGTACAAAGAATGACCTCTCTTTTTCTCATTTGGTTAGGCAATTCACTCGTTTTCAAACCCCACATAATGCATAAACTTGCTCGACATAACAATTCATGAATTCATCAATCATGTTCGAAATAAAGACAATAAACTCTTGGAAAAGAATCCATTTCATCATTTTGCATTTAATGTACAATATTTACAGGTAGTATTTTTTCTTTAAATTGATATTGCCAAATAACGCTTTTGTTGTCAGGTGGATGTACTGGGATTTACGGTTAATCACCATTTACACGGATTACTTGAAAAATCATTATGTCACAGATGCTTGTCTCAGTGAATTATTTTAAAAACTAATATGCCCTGTTGATACAAATAATCTATTCTCTTTCTTGCTCATGCGCAACATGGAACCCCAAAAAGGCTTATTCGCTCTCAAGTTGTCTTTCATAAAAAAGACAAATCAAACGAATTAACGGGCAGAAATCACATTATATGAACATTATGAGATCTCTAATAAAATGATTTCGGACCAGTTAGAAGTTATTCTAAAAAGAAAGAGTATAATTTTACAAGAACAATCGTGATAAATCGATCATAATGGGGGAAAAATGAAGAAAGATATATGAAATTTCGAAGTTTCGCTAATTTTAGCAAAACAGTTCCTAAAATGTCAATATGAATGCTATATGGAAATGAGTGAGTTGTTGTCATCGCCTCATAACTTCCCATGTAGTATGCAGATAAAATCTTGAAGTTTCGATTATTTTTTTTCAAACTTAGTTATCTCCTAGTCTCAAACCCTAATATATCACCTGACTGATCATTATTTTCAAGTAACTCAGCTATGAATAACATTATGCTAGATTATGTTAGAGTTTTACATGTAGTCAATAAGGAGATGACTAGTCCAAAGGAGTCTGCTATGAATAGTCCACTGGTGTTCTGTATTAATGTTTTCTGCCACACTACAAAATATCTTCCGCCTAAATAACGCACAGTTTGTCTCTTACTCCGTTTATTTTGTCTTTCTATCTATAAGCCCTTCCACCCAATTTTCTTTTCCGCGCATGCTCAGGATATTAAGCTAAATCATCGACAATTGCAATACATTAATAACGCAGTGAGTGAATTGACTACGACAGACAAGATAAATAAAAACTCGACAACGAGTATATAATAAGCATCCATTTTCAGTATGGGATGGTATGCTGGAGCTCTATATTTTCTCTATCTTCTTCGTTCTTTCTTTATTTCTTCCCCTCCTCCTCCTACTCTCCCTTCTACTTCTTCTTCTCTTTCTTCTCCCTCTCATCCTCCGGGGTCGCAGCCTTGATTAACTCCAGAGTTGGATTCATCAAATTCGTTACGAAAAAAAGAATGAGGAAGAAATAAAGATGCTCTGTTCATTTTCCTTACAAGAGGCGGTTGTGGATATCTTTCAAAACTGTAAGTATGAAAACCGCATTGTGTCACCTTGCCTATGTAGACTCATGCGAAGCCCTTTTGCAAAATAATAGATTCCCTAGTAAAACGAAAAGATGAAACCTACAGAACTGTTCACGTGATGTGGGTTGAGAGTTAGTCACATTGAAGCAACACGCGTTCTCGCGCTCAAGCGCCATTCCCATTCACACACTAATTGCAGCACGATTTCTTCTTCTTTTCTATTTTTTTTTTAATACTTTCTTCTTCTTTTTTTACTTTTTTTTTGCGTCCTGCATGGGCATCTTTTGTTCAACAAATTGCGTGAAAAGAAAAATGCACCTAAAAATCAAGTCTGCGGTAACCTATATGGCGTGCAGAAACGAGAAATGAGTGTGGCTTGCGCCAACTTGAAAAAGGAGTTTCATCCGCTGGCCGTGTTGCAGAACGATTACTCAATATTGTATTTATAAATTAAGTGAAGACAGCTACATTGTATCTCTTTCTAGGGGCCCGTTTTTTAGCAGAGGTTAGAATTGATATGAAGCTGCAATAATTGCAGTTACTATGGCAGCAGTTGGAAAAGAACCAATCAGATTTGAGTACTAGCACTGTATTTCAAACTGTTGCTGCAATCCTTTTTTTTTTTTTTTTTTCCGAACAGGACACATGGGTGGGGCCATACACTATAAACCACTGATTTATACATTTACATGTTGAAATCTGGAATTCAAAGTATTTTTTCCAATATCCAGGAGTATGACGAATTGACGCAGACAAAAACAGTATTATTCGAGATCTGTAGACTGAGAATACTGATTTGGAAATGTTGGATTTGGAAAAAGTATCATTTTTGTAGCCTGAGAAATTAATTTAGATATTTTCTTGCTCCAAAGATGTCATTCTGTCTAACACTCTCTCTTGTTTTTCACATGCTCATGAACAACATGAACTATGTATCTAGCGTGCAACTGCTGTTCTTGATGTGTGTGACTGTCTCTTTAAAATGCAAAATGGCCATCGCTGAAAAAAACAACAACAAAAAACTCTTAGGGAAGCCGCTCCATGAGACAACTATTATGTAACTCATGACGTCTTTTCTTTTGGTACAAACTTGCAATGGATTTACGCTCAGAGTTGGCAAGTACACTGACCTAGGAGTTCACTGAATTCAGCCCCAGAGGGATAATCTCTTATGATTGGACATCAGTTGACCTTAGTATATGAGACCTAATTCTTGCTGATCAGAACAAACAAACAAACAAACAAACATACAAACAAACATAAAAACAAGTCTACAGGCAATTGCAGCAATTCTGGACCATCGTAAGAATAATTTCTATTATTCATCCCCATTTAGTTCTACATATGAATACTGTCACTGGGGCGACAAGACCTCATATCTACAAAATGCCAAATGTTCAGGAGAACAAAAATCATGGCAGCCAAAGCATTATATCAAATGGGATAGCCTTTCCTTTGACATTATGCAGTGGCCTAATTTTGGGGGCAAGACAGCCAGGATTTGGACAGGACATCACTTAACTGATCATCTGACCATTAATAAAAAAAAGAAAAAGTCATTTTAACCAAATTCTGAGATATAAGGTCTTGTCACCCCAGTGATTATTATGCAAACACATACACACATCTACACAAACATTTTGAAACACCGTAAAACATGATATATTCGCGGCATAAAATTTTCGCGAATTGGAGCTGACAGCCTTTTTCGTAGCATGAAATTTTCGCAAATTGCTACTGGCATTCAGTTCATGTAGTGTAGACAAAAGCTATCGCGTGCATTTTAATTTCGCGAATTTTGGTGCTCGTGAAATTCGCGAAATTAAAATGCACGCAAAAATTCCTCGTTTTACAGTACATATACCGGAGATTCAATGTACTTCAAAGTTTGTATGTGATTATCATACAAACACATATACACATCCACACACACATTTTAAAATACATATACAGGAGAACTCAAAATGTGAGATTTCTTGCAAGAGCTGAATGTTTACTTCAATGTACTGTATAACAGCAAAGTTACAAAGGAAGGGCACATCGAGCTTTCTAATGCAAATGTTATGACTGCGAGGCATATATATATATATAAAACCAACATTGGCTGTGTAGCACTGTCTATACTTGTACCACAGTAACAAAGTGGGAATATTTTTTAGTCAGCCTTTAGAGTTGAATCTGATGGTAATTACACAATCTACATGTTAATCCAAACATTCATATTCATTTTTGATACTATTTCACCATCAGCAAACCTATGCCCTGATCAACAGGGATCAATTACATCCAAAGACAGAAAAGCAGACCTGATAGCAAGCTGGAATAATATGTTTTTAAAAAAGGATAAAATGATGAAACTAAAAAAAAAAAAAAATCCTGCCTTATCTGCAGACAATGTGTTACAGAGACTAAATAGCGAACTACTGTAAAAGTGGATATTTTCGCGCGAGTAATCTTTCGTGCTTGGCCGTGTTAGCAGACTTTCGCGTGTTTTTAATTCCGCGGAATCAAGACATCAAGTACTGGAACATATGGCACGCAAAAATATTTGCGTGCTTTTATTTTCGCGCTAGCTTCTCGTTGCGCGAAATGCGCGAAAATTTCCACTTTTACAGTACTTGGATACAATTGATCATAAATAATCTACAATAACTCTATTTTATCCACACATCAGGCTGATGCCCATAAAACTGTCAAACATACACAATAGTCTTCATTTCTTGTATAAGTAAATAGGCTTCGATACAAACAAAGAAAAAATATAATCATATACTGTATATTTCACCTGCCACCTTAATCGAACTAGCCTATGAAGGTCGTGGCTATTCTATAACAGATTCTTGAACTTAGCACAGAAATGGCAACCGTTTTTTGTGATAGGCGAATGAGTAGCACAGTCACAGTCAGTCTAGTCGTACATGCACGTATGCCACGCAAAACTGATCAGCCAAAGTTCTGGTGTTTACAAAATGTGTGACAAAATACGCGCTAGAAAGCCACTTGTAATTGTTGAGTGTGCGCAGTAAAGGTTTGTTTATTGTGATTGTGACATCAGAGCGGTGCAATGGAACAAAAACTTTGAGTCAATCAAGAAAATTAATGGAAATTGGTGACGTCAGCTGTGTGATATCTATTGCACAGCTGACAGCGACAGCATGCAATAGAGCTTTTAACTGCATGTCGCATGATGAGCAATCGACCAATCGGAGAGCTACATTCTTTTTAGGTGTTATACATTGTAAAATGTAGAATAAAATCAAAGCATGGTGATAAAAATCATAAACTAGCTTTTATTGCACATTATTTGCAAGTCCTCTAATAATAATCAACCCACAAGTTTGAGTATGAGTATAAATGACACTACATGTATATTGCTTGGCCTTTTATCTTCCATTTTTTAAATGTAACAAATTTATATTTGTGACCAAATTGTAGGCAATTTGTCCATCACCCCTGAGAAATGAAACATAAATGACCTGAGTTAGACATGCTGAAGCTCCAGAGAATTTTGAACATGCTTCAATTCAGCTTTTCCCTCCTTTGGTCAAGAGGATGAAAAGCAAACCTCTCAACTTTTCTGACTGAAAAATAGGGATAATTTGACTCAAAAGTACAAAGGAGAGAGCAGTTCCCTTAGGAGTTTGTAGTAAATTATCAAGAAAACATAATGCCTCCGGCCACTTCGTTGCGGAGGCATAAAAATAGGAAACATCTATTGAAACAAGAATTGGGAATGGTCAAAATTCAGATTAATTCATCCAAATTCAGAATGGTTGGGAGGTCTGGAAGAGGGCTGAGTCGTGGACTGTGTCATGGATGGGTCAGATCGGAGGGGGTCCCCACAGTCTGTTGTTGGGTGGAAATGATGCTCTCAGCCAGAATGCAATACACTGAACACAGTTCGGCACGTCCCGTTTCAGCTACAGGACCGACACTGCCATCGACCACACAGGCAAGGCTGGGCCGAGCTGGGACGGGCTGGGCTTGACCCTTATGCACCGTGTTCACCAAATTAAATGCTGGATTGCCATGGCAGGGCGAGTGTCCGTCGATCTGCCAGCACACAAAAGGGTTAAACATGCTGGTGTAAGCATCTTCACCCATCGATCACGCGTCCACTGGCATTGGGGTTTTTGGTGGAGCAGATCTCTATTGGTCCCGCCCCTCCTGCAGACACTGCTGGATGGCTTGAAGAAGTGCCTGAGGGTTTGGTTTATCAGCCACGCCCGCAACCAGGTACCCCTTTTCCTCCATTGCTATCTGTGTGGTAGAACCTATTGCAAGAAACTGGGAGCAAAGGGGTAATAATTCAAATGTCAAATTTGGGTAAATTATCTCTTCTCCTTCTTCTTCTTCTTCTTCTTCTTTTTTGCCATTCTCAAGCAATCACCATTACTTTATGGCTGAAGGAATGATGCACATGTACAATTGTATTTGTATAGAATTGCATAAACTCATTAATTCACTGTTGTTGTTGTTGTGATTGTTATTATCATAACAATGACTAACATACCATTATAACATATCATTACTGTTAAACCATCATCACTTTTGTCAGTGTTTTAATTATCACTGAAACCAGGCTCAATGCAAAGATCATCATACAATCTTTTTGCTTTGACCATCAGCAAACTGGCAGTTCATACAAGTATGATATAGGAAATATAAAAAAGGATGAAATTTGGCACAAAACATATGGCAAGCAGGTTTCAACATAATGCATGTCATGATGCTTACTAGCTGAGAGAAATAAGATGTTGCACAATTGCAGATTGTCACTTTTTCTTCTTCTTTTGTTATTCTTCTAATAATTACCCTTTAAAACAGCAAAACCTGCATACAATGAACAAACAGGACCCATAAAATGCAAAAGAATATAGGCCCCTTTATGATTTCCATATCAAACATAAATTTTGCATGGCTAAGATCTTTGATTAATTCATGCAATAAAGAGGATTTCTGCATATGATATTATCTCTTTAACAACATACATGTATTTCATGCCACAATGACTTGTTCTTTTAGACCCTGTCTATCACTGACTGCTGACATGGCAAATAGGGATTTTATATAAATCCCTTTGAATTCAATATTTTTTTGTTTAAGGTAAACTTGCAAATTATTCATTTCTACACTCCTGGTCATCAGGTTAAAAAGAATTGTACCCCAAAGCTTTCTATTGCATGTATGTCCAAAAAAAAAAAAAAATGAAAGGGAGGATTTCATTATTTTTTTCTCCGACCATTCTACATTAATTTGAAGACAAAGGCACGATCATACACTTTGCATGAAATATCACCCTTGCATAACATATTGCATAACACAAGTCATAATGCAGCCACTAATAAGTTCATAGAAAAAGGGAAAGAAAAATAATGTAATGCAAAAGGGATAAAAATGATGTGTTACATACAATGACAAACTTATGTGCTGGAATGTGTAGTCCTTGCATAGCTACATGATCATTACTTGTCATCATAATGATATACAATGTAGTACATTATTTCCATGTGAAGTACAAAAGGTCACTTAGCACATATATGTACTGTAGTTACAAAAGAGCTGGGCTCTTGCATTGGGCAATGTAGTCATATTAATGCTGAAGTGTGTGCCCACGTCAATTAACAGTCTACTCCATGACGCGAAGCTTAATAGTGTCTACCCCTCACAAACAGATCAAGCCAGATCACATAGCAGAAACTATTCAAGCTATGTTAATCATCTCATGCTCAGGTGCGGCAAAACAACCTCGTGCGATGACGCGATAATGCAGGAAACCCCGTTGAGCCGGGCCATGCTGCCTCACGTCTCCAGGGGGGTATACCCTGAGATGGGACTGAAGACCTACGACTACGCCCATTACGTGCTATCTGACCTTCCCGACCAGCACTCTCCTCTCTGCTTCGGTACACGTGCACCCCTGGCACATAGCGCACGCAGCATTTCTGCTTCTTCTGAAGCAAGAGAAGGTGAGAGACGGAGATAACGGCGCTGCATCGCACCCTTCGGGGGGCCATCCAACATCAGAATGAGAGCAGGTTATCTCTGTCAACTCTATTCCTTCTTTCTTTCTGCCGAGCAGCTCTCCATGGAACCGCTAAAAATAGGACAATCACTATATTTAGCACGGCATACCTTCTCCCAGTGGAGATTATAACAACAAATCATGACTATTTTTTTTTTAAAGCTGTATCTGCAATATTTCTTGTTTAATATCATATGATGACTGAAAAAGTGGGATATTATGATCTCAAATTGTTATGGGCAGAAAAGATTGAGAGAGAGAGAGAGACAGAGAAAAAAAGAGACAAGAAAATAAAATCTGTGTAATTGCCTTTTTTCTGTTCTGATATGCCACCAGAATTTTTTTTTTTTTTTTCAAACTGAGTGAAAAGTTTTGAAAGTTCACAAATGGACAATGATTTCAAAGGCTTGGCTGCATTGTGGTGCAGTTATACCGCAGGAAAATGGGTCTCACATGATGAGCGGCTGATGAGCATTACAGAGCTCTGGTTCACACCAGTCATCATTTTCCAGATGTGAAGTCAAACAGTGATGTTGATTTGAGCAGCTCTTCTATAGATTACTCCCTGCTCTCGATTGCAAATTCTGAATATTTTCAGTTATGCAATTGGAGCTGAAATCATGAACCATATGATATTTAGGGGACAGAGGACATATATTTATGAATACATCAGGACATCAAATAAACCTCTCTGTCAATATCACTTCAATGTCTGCTTCTGCATAATTATATGCAAAACCAACATGAAGATGAATCTGCAGCCACAAAATACCTTAGAAGCATGTACAGAGCTCTACCTGTGAGAAATCAATACTCTTGCTTCAAAGGTATTGTTTACCATTGGAAGCAGTGATTTAAAAAATGTTCCAAGTTGTCACATTTGATGCACATGTGTAGGCCAGTTGTATCACAAAACATCCTACCATATAAAAATTTTGCAATAAAACCTAAAATATAAGGAGATATCACTATTTTTCTAAGACATAACTGTAGACGGTTTAGTCTACAAACAATTTTATTATAACTATTGTTTTTCTTTTTTGTATATTTAACAATTCTTAACATGGATTACAATGATTGAAATTTTTACATTGGCTGTTTCTATCCCTAACTTACATTTTAGAACTATTTCCAAGCACTAAAGCTAGGTTTTTGTTTCATCTGCAAACGGTAACTAATGCCTTTAATGTTTAAGGCATCAAAGAGCTGACTGAGTGAAAAGTCTGGATTATGTTTTGTTATGGTTATTGTTGTTGTTGATGGTGGTGGTGGTTGTGCTGCTGTTGTTGTTGTTGTTGTTGTTGTTGTTGTTGCTGCTGCTGCTGTTGTTGTTGTTGCTGCTGTTGTTGTTGTTGTAGTTGTTGTTGTTGTTGTTGTTGTTGTTGTTGAAGAAATTTTGCTTCTAAATTAAAGAGAATTAAAACCCTTCTCAAGCTTACTTCATTGTCCCAACATCTATTTCAACACCTGAGATTAGGCATTGGAATAATAAGAGGAAGTAGAATGGGTCACATTTGAAAACACAGCAGCTGGGTCACATTTGAAAACACAGCAGCTGTGTCACTTGCAATTAGGGATGAAAGAATGACTCATTTTTTAAATCACTTTCATTCTAATTCATGAAAACTTACAGTGCAGATACTTTTCATGATTATAAAGTTTCATCATGACTATAATTTAACGAGGGTTAAATGAGAATAGTTAATATTTTTTTTAACTTAATCTGGCCTAATTACTCCCGTCCCATTATAGTTCTGCATGGATTTGTTTTTGTTTGCTTTGTTTTTGTTTGATTTGTTTAATTCATCTTGTATGAACTTCATTGATCTGCGAAAACACGTGTGTGAAAGATGCTCGAGCTAGGTTCATGGGTCCATCTTTTCACTCAAGTTTGACAGCGAATCAAAATACTACCATTTTGAAGGGATTGTTTTATGGGATCTGAGGGGTGCAGCCACACCCCCCTTGGAATGGCCACATAGGGAGCTTACAGGCACCACAGGGGGTATGTCGGAGGCCACAGGGGAGTGGACGTTGACATCACAAATTTATTAGTTGCCACTCTGCTTCCACTCGTACACAAACCAATACACACACACACAAAAAAAAAAGACTGAAGTCCCACTTGAACTATTTTTTTCAGTCCTCTCTCACCCCGACCCCCTCCTCTAAAAGAAGAAGATATTTGAAAAGGATGTGATGAATTCGATATTGCATTACTTCTTAGATAGCATTTACCATCTTTTCTTCTGCATAAATAGACATTTGTATTGTTATGTACCCTTAAAATGAATCAAAGATATTATATTCAGGTACATCATCAACATCAGCAGATGCTGGCTGATTCCTACTTAAAAGTTCAGAAGTAGCCATATCTTAAGTCTCATTGTGGCTAGAGCTAATTTTACGGTCAGCATTATGTTCATGAAACAGAAAACAGCTTTTCCACTGTTCCAACAGGATACCATGAATTACAGCTGGCATCACTATGATGAACTTTTTTGCACACTTGTCCAATTTCACTCAAATCATTACCAATCTGGTGGTGGGTGGGTGGGTGGGGGGGGGGGGGGGGTTATCTCCTTAAATTTATTCAACATATTTTTTTTTCCTTAGATATAAATTCCTGTCCAATATGTACCTAATAGAACAGATGCATGCAGTCGAAATTAGGACGTCAGTTCACGAAAGAAGATAAACTGGCTTTAAGCACTTGCAATGCTGTAGCAGGGTATTCTGTTTTGTATGACATCTATATAAGCACTATCAATAAGGACAAGTTTTAGAATGCAAAAAACAAAACAAAACAAAACAAAACAAATAAAACCCAACAACAAACCAGACAACCCCTCAAATCAGTAAATAAAATGCTTTCATTAAAAAAAAAAATAACAACAAAGATAAGATAAAGGCATCAAAATTAGTTTACACGTGAAATCCACCATACACTGAAGAAATACATAAATACAAAAATACACACAACTTATATTTCCATGGATGACTAAATTACACACATAGATACAAACATACACATATGCTTGCACACACATAAATATAAAGAAATTGACATTCCACGTGCACATACAGCACAAACATCAAAAATTGTCTTAATAAGGTGAAAACAAAGTGACTTGCTAATGACTAATCAATTATCTGAAGAGCAAGCAGTATGTAATGAAATAACATGTAAGTGTGTGAGCTTTAATGTGTATCTGTACATTGGTGTGTACACACACAACATGCAGCATCTTCTGCTGTACAATTGTTACCTTCGTATTGCTTAATTCGTCCTTGTGGATTTCCAGAACTTCCTTGGAATATTGCACACCGGATGGACTGAAGAAAACAATACAGTCTGGGGCACCCTGAGAAACAAAGAGAGACGATGCATAGTTTAGATATAAAAATGCTGTCTAATGGAGTGAAGTTCTTCCAAGAAAGGTTTTCATTCCCACAAAATGTATCACGATACAGTGTACAAAAAAAAAACAAAACATCGGTTACACTTCTCATCAATAAATTATGAATGTAAAAAAAAAAGGATTGACAAATTTGATTCACAATGCAAAATTTGTTTACATGAACCATATCGAATACTACAGCATTTTCACTCCCCCCCCCCCCCCCCCCCCATTTTTTAAACAGGTCAGGGAAAGTCACTAAATACATGTATTAACTTTTGAAATCTTCATGTTCCTCAAAACAAACGGATGAACATACAGGTCAATACAAATGCAGCATGACCCCCCTCCCCCCCCCCAAAAAAAAAAGAAAAAAAAAAATAGCTTGGATTACTGACTGAGAAAGAATCATAAGTCCTGGATCTCTTTTGCAACACAAGAGCCATACACTAAGTGTGTTTGGATGTGAAAGAAAACTACATTGCATCATCTTACCTTCTCCTTGATATACCTCATCAGCTGATCAGCGAGACCAGTATTTGCAATGGTCTGGTAGACTACATCTGCTGTGAAGTCAATTCCTGCAAACAAGTGTGACAATGACCATTGTGACAGGGCTCTTTAAAGGAGCCACAGGGTACATACCAGTACACAAAATACATTTTGCATTAATCTTGCACTCCATTTAAGTGGATGCCATCACTCTTATAAATGTACATAAATTGAATAGATCATGAACTTGAAATGATATGTACACATAGGAAGACAGTGATTTTGGTGCTTTTTTGTGTGCGTGTGGGGGCATTTTCTCAAAATAAAGTCCTTGGCAACTTGTAAACCCAAAATGAACCCCCCCCCCCCCTACCAGATTATGAAATCTTCAAGAGACTTTGTACAAAATCCATCAGATTACTGTATGTAGTGGGTTAAAAGAGCATCTGAAGTTATTGCATATCATATTTACATTGGCATAGAGAATAGACTTCAACGGATGTTGACAGCCCTGTGTTTGTGCTGCTGCACTACAGATGGCGCTATTTAACAAACATTCCAAACAACTGTTAAAGCATTTCCCAGGGAGCTGAATGGAATGACTGCTTCAACCAAATATTCAGAAAAGTCAGTACATATGCTTGAATTTATATTAACATGCTGGACCACACATATTACCAATTCAATCCATACTGTAGAATATAAAGCTAAGAGAAGATTTTGTTAATATCTTTAAATTACATGTTTCTTCATTTTTTTTTTCTTTTTTAAGGGAGTGTCACTTTACGTCATTTTTTTTGGGGGGGGCAAAACAAAGTGTCTCAATTGAATATAATGTTTCGCATGAATAAGGTTTTAAAGTACAGTTGTATATTTTGGCTACATCAAAGCTTGCTTAAGGGAAACACAAACACACAAACACACACACACACACTCACACACACAGACACACACAAACACAATGCTGACAAAAAGTAATCATTACCGGTAATCAACTCTCACGCAGAGTAGGAGGGGTCAATGACATATGACAGAGTATGACAAGCAAACACATGCATATTGCAAGCAAAGGGCATATATTATCTGATCACGACCTGTAAGTCAGGTACATGTGATCTACATTGCTCTCTGCTTTAAAGTGTAACTTGCCTTTAGATATCACCAGTGCAACTTTATCTATAATTACAATTTTCTGCAGAGTCCTCGAGTAAATAATCTGCATATCTAACAAAAACGCAATAATCCATCAGACTATGTTTCTACTACATGTACTAATGTTGCTACACCTAGTTATAATGATAGTAGCAATGATGACAATAATGAGTGTAATAATGTTGATGATGGCGGTATAGATTAAATAAATACTGGTTACTATGATAAAAGTCATGATAATCATAATGCAATTATAATTATAATTATGGCATAAATGATACACATACAATTAGAGGTATTTGTAACATTTATCCACATCAAAACCATCAAAATCAAAATGCCATTCAGCTTGATAGAAGACTAGACAACAGACCAGACTGTTGGATTTCACTCACCTTCCTTCTCTAGCGTCTTTGGTATAGTTTCTCTTCTCATGGTTCCACACGGATACAGCAGTGGCTTGGAGCCCGGCTTCACAGCTAGAGAGAGAGAGAGAGAGAGAGGGAAAAAATAACAACAACAACAACAACAACAACAACAACAGCAACAATAACAATAATAATAATAATAATAAATACAATCAGTCTTCACAATTCCACCCAATGTCCAACAGACTTTCACCAAATGTCAGCAAAGTTTGAAGAAACAATGATGTTACCACCATACAACTTCCCCATTGGTTTGTTTGAGACTTCAGATTATTACTAAAGTCATGATTTGGGTCAGTAATTTTCCAAAATTGCAAAATCTTCCCCCTAAAAGACATTATTACTACCCAGGGTACATTATTAGAAGATTACACAAGTTTGATGGCAAGGATATACTGTACTTCATCCTTATTGATTTCATGTCAAACAAGGCAATCGCCAAATTGTGTCTCGCCCATTCGCGCACAAGGAATTAATATTTTTTATAACTCCCAGAAGTTAATAGACCTGCTTATGACCTTTGACCTTGTGGTGACCTTCAACACCCTAAGGGACATTTACCATCCAAGTTTGGTCACAAACGGACAAAGGGATCAAAAGTAACGAGCCATAATCGAAACGCGCCATAAAAACTTAACATTGGGCCCTAAAAATTTGTTGACCCCTTTCTGTGACCTTTGACCTTGTGATGACCTTTAACTTCCCAAGGGACATCTACCGTCCAAGTTTGGTCACAAACGGACATAGGGATCAAAAGTTATGAGCCACAATCAAAACGCACCATAAAAACATAACATTGGGCCCTTAAAGTTTGTTGACCCCTGTGACCTTTGACCTTGTGACGACCTTCACCTCCCCAAGGGACATGTAACTTCCATCCAAGTTTGGTCACAAACGGACAAAGGGATCAAAAGTTATGAGCCATAAACGAAATGCGCCCTAAAAACTTAACATTGGGCCCTAAAAGTTCGTTGACCCCTGTCTGTAACCTTTGACCTTGTGGTTACCTTCAACTTCCCAAGAGACATCTACCATCACCCAAGTTTGATTGCCATTGTAGCAACATGTGCTGAGTTACGTGTGATAAGAGAGTCTTGCAAGTAAACTTTAACGCATGACCTCAAATGACCTTTGACCTTATCATGTGACCTCTTACGGCACCATTACATGAAGGTACCCCCAGTGCATCCATCACCCAAGTTTGATTGCCATTGTAGCAACATGTGTCGAGTTACATGTGATAAGAGAGTCTTGCAAGTAAACTTTAACGTATGACCTCAAATGACCTTTGACCTTATCCTGTGACCTCCAACGGCACCATAACATGAAGGTACCCCCAGTGCATCTATGACCCAAGTTAGGTTGTAATCCAAGCAACTTATGTGAAGTTATTTGTTAAAAGAGAGTCTTGCAGGTAAACTTGAACATAGAAAAGAGTCTTGCACATACTCTTTAATATATGACCTCAAATGACCTTTGACATCATCACATGACCTCTGACAACACCATAACATGAAGATACCCCTAGTAGTCCATGGGCCAGGCCAGATATTGGTACCATCTGAGGTGGCAATACCTTTTTGGTGTCATTTTGTTTGTCGGGCATAGATATGCTTATCAAGCTATGATAGCATTTCCAAATGAGTAGCTTAGTCATAGTAAATGAATTTTAAACCAATTTGGTCTCGTTGTTATATCCCTGTACTTCTGAATCGAGACCAACCGCTATACAAAGAAGAACACTGTCTTCTGTATGTTCACAGGTATTCTGTTGTAAACGCGGTGCGCTTAGTCTTTATTCAAGGCAGCAAAGGGAATATCCAAGGGTTATGATGTCCACAGCGCTTAGTCTAATATTCAAGACTGCGAAGGGAATATCCAAAGCTTATAAATACAGTATATATCCCTTTATCTAAAAACAACAACAACAAAAAAGCAATTTCTAGTGAATTCTAGCGTATTTTTCAATTAGTTATCATTTTCCGCTGAAAACGCTACGGTGAAAACGCTAATACCACGCCAATGTCGCTTTATTTCCATCCAACAATGAAAGATTATGCAAAAACAATGTACCGGTACACTACAATACATTATAATTAATAATGTTGTCAATGAACAGAGTGATTTTTGTTTAAAACTGATGTATTTGTTGAGAGGGTGGTATAAAAACAGTATAGATAATCCCTTTTATTAGGAACTTTAGATATGATTAACGGTACATTGTTCTAGATAAAGACTAAGCGCACCGCGTGGCAGCTGTGGACATCATAACCCTTTGGATATTCCCTTCGCTGCCTTGAATAAAGACTAAGCGCACCGCGTTTACAACAGAACACCTGTGGACATGCAGAAGGCAGTGCTCGTATTTGTATAGCGGTTAGTTTCGATTCGGAAGTATAGGGATATAAAAACGAGCCCAAATTGGTTAAAAATTCATTTATTATGACTAAGCTACTCATTTGGAAATGCTATCATAGCTTGATAAGCATATCTATGTCCGACAAACAAAATGACACCAAAAAGGTTTTGCCACCTCGGATGGTACCAACAACCCATTTTTCGGCTCTTGGCCCATGGACTATAGTGCTTCTATCACCCAAGTGTGGCTGCCATTGCTGTAACAGTTGCCAAGTTATGCATCATAAGAGAGTCTTGCAGGTAAACTTTAACATTTGTGATGGACGACGGACGACGGACGGACGACGGACGGACGCCATTTGGATCCCTTAGTCTCGCCTTCACCTCCGGTGGGCGAGACAAAAAGCAAATGATATTTATTGCAGATTTGTGAATGGCTAAATTGGGGACTTGTAAGTTGATGACATAACCTCTACCAATTTGAGTACTGATGCGAAGTCATGACTAACATCACTGATTCACAAAAAAGTGGAAACTTTTAAATTCCATAGCTTTCTTACTTTAGGTCCAATTTTAATAAAACCTCTACTGTCAAGTTAGGACGTGAAATTTGCACTTTTAATTAAAGGACCAAGACAATACATCTTTTTTTTTGGGGGGGGATGTTTTTTATTTTTCTCAAATTTGACTATCTCTCCTTGTACGTGGAGCATCAATGGAAAGTGTTCTTTTTTCTTTCCACTCTAATTAAAGCAAATACATTTGTATTCCATTATTGGTCTGTCTAGTCACCTTCACTATCTTTTTTTCATGATTCAGAAAATACTGACAAACTCCAGAATGTCAACTTTTGTCCAGACCAAAAATAGTATACTTTGGCTAACCAAAATCCAATACTAAATGGAGAAGAGATATGAAAAGTTCTAAAATGCATGCCACATGTAAGAAAAAGTGCACAGAAAAACAAATTGGGTGCAAATCAAAACCTGCCCTATACATCCCTAAAGGGGAATAATGAATATGGGAGTATACATATTTGAAGAATAACAAAATACCAAAACCAAAGGACATGTACATTTACAATCTGATCTCATTTCCATCTCACCACTGATGATGATCTTGACAAGGTTTTCTGCATTTCCAGAATCCTCTCCTACAGGCTCAAGGCCAAGCGACCTGACCCTGCTGCCTGTTGATGTGCCAACGCTAAATGCAGGAAGTTGTCTCCATTTCTCTTTAAGTTCTCTGTTCCAAGCTGCACATTGGGGGGGGGGGGGGGGGGGATCAGTTAATCAGAGAATCATTTTGAAGTATATGTGAGCATGATATTGACAATTCTTCAAGGTAACATATCTTAAGCACATCCACATGAGTCATAATTCCTCAATATGATTTTTATGATTCATACACGAGCAGTTACCAGGTATATGCACATCACATGACATCATCAACCATACACACAAGTTTCTGTTTTCATTTTTTTGTGTGGTATATTTGCCTTCTAAGTGTATACAAATTGTAATAAAACACCTGTTGCTACAGAAACTATTTAAGGTGAGGAATGACCTGGATGGAGGCCATACAGTATACTGCAAGGAGGTGGAAAGAAGTGCCACTTTCCTGATTATAACTGGGAGGAAAGACATTGAATTTGCGCAACAACCCTAGATCCAACCACGGTTTCATGGTGGTGATGGGGGGGGGGAGGGGGGGAGGGGGAGGGGGGAGGGGGAGGGGGGTCTCCGTTCTACCCCCCCCCCCCCCCATTTTCTTGCTTGTAGGTCGAGGAAATGTTGCAGAGAGTGTTTACATTTGGGATTAGTGACCTTTCTGAGCTTGATTATTTCACAGCAACTCGAAAGTTGCCTCCGCACGGTCTGTTCTACTTTCATATCGATATGGCCATAACTTGAGCTGTAGCTCCACAATGACGGTGATATCAGTCAAACCAATGCAGCGTATACAAAGCGTCAACCTGATCGGGTGCTGTTCATTTATTCCGAAGGTTCGTTATTCCGAAGGTTCGTTAATCCGAAACACACAAATTCCCTATACCTAGAGGTTCGTTAATCCGAAAATGAAAAAGGGTTCGTTAATCCGAACATTTGCGGCGTTATTCCGAAGGTTCGTTATTCCGAAGATTCGTTAATCCGAAAATGAAATTCGGAATAACGAACCTTCGGAATAACGAATCTTCGGACTAAAGAGCCTTCGGAATAACGAACCTTCGGAATAACGAGCTGTAACCAAACGATCAAGGGAAATGTCACAGCTCTGTGAACTTGGTTATGGCAACTAGCATCCTTTAAACTGTGGAAGTTAACTGTCCAAGCATCCGTTGAGGTAGTGTCATATCACAATAGAAATTCTGTTGACTACGATACATTCGCACTGACCACTACACTATGCTGAGACTATACTACACTAACGATACATTCGAGATGCCAATTTACTGCCAAATTCAATTAATACATAGTAATAAGTCAGACATACGGTGCCATTATACAAACATCAGGCATTATTCATAGTGTTAGAGATCAACCTCGGTTGAAGATATTCTTACCATGTAACTAACGTGCCTTGCGCTGGCAATTATAATCAGCATATGACATTGAAAAAAATGTATATATATTATATACATGTATATCAACGAGACTGCACTTTCATATGACCTCTCGAATGTATGTTTCGTCGGACTTTAAGAATGTTAGAAATATCTCTGTCTATAAAGAATATCAATTCAATTTTCAAACACGCAGGGAGATATCATGTTTATGTTTGAACAAGAAGAGGGATACCAGAATCATTGAGCTCTACCGGCGTTGCATCAGTTCCCGAAGGGAATAACTGCCATTTGATAAATCATTCAAACAGCATTGATATGTTCGATATTCGGGGAGGGAAGGGGGGAGGGGGACCACCATCGCCAGATGTGAATAATCAAACTCTGTGACATCATCGATTTAAATCAGATAAAATAAAGTAGAACATACACTTCAAGATGAGATACTCTAACACATTTTCCAAATTTACTGAATGTTATTATGACTTAGCCAAGAAATAGGGCTCCTCACTCTGTCATCGTTATTGTATATGCTGCTGCTGTAAATAACGTAGACTTGAAAATCAATGCTGATTGTCCCAGAAATCTAGAAAAGATATTGTTGCTGTAACCTCTGTCTGAACGTGTTATTTTTCAAACAAAGTTTCACTGGTGCATAGAGTGAGACAGTTATGTGTCGTAAACAATGGTAAAGAGGGAAAGTGGATTTCATTTTTTTTTCCCGCGATAGTTGCAATCATCTCCAAGACACCATCCCTGTAGAAATATCTACAAGAAAAGGTTTGTATACATCCTCCTTTTCTTCTCCTTCTTCTGCGAGTCTTGTTCTACCCTGCCGTAAAATAATGTCATTTCTATAAAATGTGTATAATCATTCATGCTAAAATACCAGACCTACCAGATAAGCGACTTATGAAAAAAAGAACAAACTTCCATACATTGAAGATTCATGTCAATTGTCACTAATCAACAACAACAAAATATGAAAGAACGGTGATAGTTAAAAGGAAAAATATGATTTCGCGTGTATTCACAAAACAATACCTATCACAGGTCACGTATGCAAATTAGGTGTGATGACGTCATTATGCCACACCACCCTTTATGCGTCTGGGACCAACATATTGCTCAGTTTTCTTCGTTTTATTATAATAATTACATGTATCTATAGCCCACTTAATGTCGGTTCCAAGGCCGGAATGGTTTATACTCTCATTTTTCACGTGTCTATTTTTGCAATGCGTCAAGCGATTTTGCCAGGGACTTATACAGAAAGTAAGTTGTGTCGTTTCAATTTGAGGGAGCCAATTCATGTGAAAATGGGAAAGGCGAGCTGTGTTTAACACGGAGAAATTACTTTCACAGACACCAGCGTGTTTGTTGAGGACGTTAAAATCTTGTGCATGTCTGAGTTATTGCTGGGTGCCTGTGTACATCATTGTGAGAATGTGAGAATGACAACAGCCTGATTGTCGCGATGATGACATATTGTGTCTTCCTTTTACAGACAGTGTCAGTCCGCTAAAGGGATGATATGGTTTTTGTTGAGATGAGGATGCTGGTTTCAACTTCTTGCACGATAATTAAAAACCAATCATATTCTTAAAGAGCATAGAATTCTAAGTTTATTTGATGCAAAGTGGTTTTGGAATGGCTGAGCTGTGAAATCCAAAGCCAAAGTAAAACAAAGTGGTCCTGATAAAAGGTGGGTCCAACCTTTTACAGCACCTCTTTGTTTTTTGGATTTCTCAGCCATTTCAAAACCAATTTTCATCAAATAAATTTCTAATTATCGGGCAAAAGTTAAAACTTGCATCCCTATCTCAACCAAAACGCAAACCATTAGAGAGAGCACCAAGTTACTAGAAACAAAATCACCCCCCAAAAGAGGAAAATATCACGTATCTTTAAAGGCTGTCGCACGTAGATGTGTTCAATATAAGTTGTTTGGGATAATAAATCTAGTCACGGAATCCATGATGTTGATAGATTTTACTTTAAATTGAAAGTATAATGGAGAAAGAGAAAGAAATACCGAATAAAACATTTCCTTCGTTGTATGTGATAAAGCTGTGTTGAAAGGAATTTGTTCTTATAAATTTTCAGACTTTGTTCTGTCCCTATTACTTCGATATAATAAGAAATAAAAAATCACGGATTATCATTAGGAAAAACGTGGAAAAAGTTGAAAAAGAAGCTGATTACAGTATCTTCTTTTCTCTCTCTCTGTCCCTCCCCCCCCCCTTGATCAGCTTGATCACTCCCTCTGATTTTTCTTCTTTTTTGACCTTTTATTATCAGTTTGTCAGTGTTATAAATGCAATCGTGAACTTTTACACTGCATGTGTAAAAAGATGATGAAGAGGTCTGATCCATCACCAAGCAAGCCTTTCCGATCAATTTGCCTATGGTACCATTAAATCGTTCGTTGTAGTTATTGGAATGATCTATACTCTTATCATCCTTTTATCTCTACTCTTCCGCGAGCATCGAAACTTTCTAATCCATTGTCAGTTTCCTCCTTAAAAACGCCTGTCTATAAGTCATGTAAGTGGGTTGTTTTCAACTACAATAGCGCAGCACGGATATGCAGCTATATACGGATTCAAACAGTAAACATGAAAAGAAAGTACAGACCACTGTTTGGTAATTTAGAGAGCTATCATTACGTCTATCTGAAGCCAAAGGAGCATGATATTTCAGCATTTTTTTAACATCATGAATGACTGGTTTCAAATCCACCCCGCATTCCCAAAAATATTATTTCCGTGTTTAGGAGACAAACAAAATGCACATTTCAGACAAAACAGAGCAAGTCTATTACATTTTGTGATATCTCATGATTTCCGTCAAAGCTGCTGTCATTGTGACAGTAAATACTAGATGTGGGATTGCTTGGGTAGCCATTAACCCTACAAGGACATAGCAAACTATCAATTAAATTGTCATTCAATTGCACTGATTTATGAAAGGTGACAAATCCGTCGTATAATACGCTGGTAAATGCGGCCTTTCTTTAACTCTCAATAAGAGATCACACTGCGTGATAAACGAACACATCGCTGTTGCTCTGAAGCCAGAAATATCAATAACAGTTGCTCCGTAAGGTCCATAGTATTACCCACTGGTTAATTTATGTATACGATGACTCTGAATAATGAATGTCTGCATGTGTGTGAAGGAAGGAATGGGTGTTTCAGTGTCATTTTTCTTCTAACTTTTTCAAGCATGAATGATCGTACAAATTCATTTAGCACATAAAAAAATATGTGTTAAATTCAATGTGTTTACAAAAACTAATGTATCATGAGTTTTAATATTTATGAACTGTATTTGAATTTGCATTTGTGTTATATGTGGAATTTCAAAGCTATTATTTCATATGTGATTGTAAAAATTATGTATTTTTATTATTGTTCATATTCAACACATTTGTAAACCTGTTTACTGATATTTTTCTGTTCTGCACTGCTGATCAGTCTTATATACCAATAAATAGACAAATGAATTACTTCATTGCTAATGAACAAATAAATAGATATAACATCGATAAAAGAAGTGTACCATCTTGACTGCTTATTATCGTCTACAACCAAATATCACCTATTATGTCTCCGGTCCATTTGCCTGCATACTTGACTAAAGGCTTGTTTATTTGAAGATGTCTTTTCGAGTGCTGTCTATATCTTTCTTCTCTCTTCATCCTCCCCTTCCCGACCTCTCTATCTAGAGAGTGGAGTATATACTGGTAATATACAATTTGCTCGTAAGTGGTTTGATTACTCACGAAGTGTGGGCTTAACTCAATTTTTCAGCGCCTGTACAACAACTCGTATTATCTCACGTAGCACATAAGGGTTAAACAAGTTGCCAAAAAAAAGTGGAAAAAAATCATCCAAACAAGTTTGAAAGTCACTTGAGATATATCAGGAAACAGGCGCAGTGGTGGGACTCGAGTGATATAAAACACACTACTGATCACCTAACCCGATTATGTCTCATTCGATTACAGACATCGCAAGGTATGGGGAAATTCACCGCTGACACAAACACGAGTGCTGCACATAATATTACACGTATTCACGATTGTAGGGCCTGTATTCCATTCCTCATCTCATCCAACAGAGGAAAGTGGAATGAATTTCATCAGCAGATAAACAGATTGAGACAAGATTTCACTAATTCACCCCCCCCCCCCCCACCCTGCCTCACATGTATATGCATTCAAACATATCTATCTAGAATAGACTCTATAATCGATGCAAGATATAGGCGAATTAATGTTTGGTGAAAACAACAGAAACAAACTACAATTGTTTTAATGGGAACGATACCTGCGAACAAATTAGTGGAGTACTTCAATTTCCGTATATATAGTTTTTACATCTTAAAATAAAAACGTCCCTGTGGCATATAAAGCAAATAATTACTATATTCTCTGTCTCTCTTCCTCCCTCTATCTTTCACCATCTCTTTCTCGTATAATAAGTTGACCGTTTTATGTCCATGAGAAACCTGTTTGGGGACACTGAACGCCTTAGCAAGAGACTTACATTTACGGCCTGATTGATAGTTGAGATAATAACAAAAACTCACATTCTGAATGTTTTAATGAGGATACCCTTTCGGACGTATTCGGGGTATCTCGTCGGCCACTTCTATACAGTGGATTGACGTAGCCATGTCTGGGTTCATCCAATCGAAAATCACTGCACGTTTTTCTCGGTGGTTCAGTATGATACTTCTGTATATGGGTAATGAAGTATGTATCAAACAGAATAATGTGTCTGTGCGGAACCATGTAATTAACTCATGTGCGATGGGAACACGGGCATATGGAGTTTGTGATGCCGTTAATGGGGGTGGGGTTTGTGATGAGTTAATGGGGGTGGGGGTTGTGATGAGTTAATGGGGGTGGGGTGGCTGTTGGAGGGTGGATGAGTCATTATGCAGCATGGACGCAGCAAGGAATTCAAGAGGACTACAGCTGGTCGGATGATGGCAAGACGTTCCTCACGATGATGGGATGGATGTCCCATAGAGCTGTAGCTCCATGGATGTCCCTTACTATCACAGAGAGTTCCTTCTCTCTCTTCACACGCTGACCCAAGCACAAGTGGTCAGCCCCATGCCAGCAGAGATGCAGACGATACCGAGGGCACGGTTCGACCTACTTTACATCTCAATCTGTCACATGCGATCAAGGAAGCTAGCTTGTCACTGTAAGGACCTTTGACATGTGTCGACTATCAGGACTGCAGTATCGTCGTGAGGTCTTCATGAACACAGATTCGGAAACGAGCCAAACGTGAGATACAGGTGTATTCTCACCATCAGTATCGCTGGATTATTGAAAGAAGAGGAGCTTAACTTCTCTTGTTATGATAAAGAGCTTTATGAATAATTTTACACTAGCCTTGACTGAACGCAAATGCGATTAATATTCGATGTCGCGGCAATCCCAAATAGCGATTTAAAAGCTCAATAAGAAATTCATACTTGCCTCAGAGCAGAGGAGAGCCAGGAGATACAGTCGTACGATGGGAACGGAGAGCCACGCCCGACGGCTCGCTGTAGGGGTCGGTGAAGCCATGCTGCGTGAAGTAAATGCCGCTGAGACAGTAGAAAGAACAACTCCTTGTCGGAATTTGATAATTTACAGTTCATAGGCAAGAAAAGCTGAACTTGAGTGCCCACACGGGATGACGTGTTGAGATTTCCTACGGCAAGGTCATGTAATGCAACTTCTGTTTTCATAAAATATTTACATCGGGAGATTCAATTCAAGTGGTTAGATGATAATAATGCGCTTGCGCTCTACAGTAAACTTGCTAAAATATTCTGCATACATCAGCTTCGTCGAAGCACAGTGCAGTCACCCAAGTGCTTGTGATGAATCGTGGCACACAGTCAGGGAAAGGAAGAAGTCTGCAATGCACAAGAACAACAATTATTTTTCCTCTGAGCTAATATCAAGCCATATCCACACTACAACACCAGTGGTCCATCCCCGCCCACGTTCTCACCGGCGTCCGTACTACAAGCCCACGACTTGCCGGTCTGACCCAGCACGTTATACTCCTGGCGTGTGTTTTTGTCATGTGACCAAATATTATGATTCCCACTTCAGAGAGATTAAAGACTCGCGCCTTTTTTCAGCGTACGAGGTTTTCTACTCCCCATCAGTGTCCC